>NC_059185.1:6818562-6953562 GCF_020631705.1 Daphnia magna | reverse complement strand
CAAGACACTAAAAATTAAACTCAACACATAGTCTGTAATATGTGTGGCTCATTGGTCTAGTGGTATGATTCCTGCTTTGGGTGTAGGAGGCCCCGGGTTCAAATCCCGGATGAGCCCAATGTTAATCCAAACCGATTATAGAAATATCATTCATGTGACTTAAATGTGAAAACTTGCATCATCGATTATTGTCCGTAGATACACTTTTCCATATGTCTTGAATTTCTCTGAAAACGAGTTAATGAATCTTTACCATTGGCTTTCTGTGTTCCTTAAAATAAGTAAATTAAACCATTTGTAACTTAAAGAACCTCTCTAGAGGTTAAACAAAATGAATAATTTACATGTCCAACGATAATACCAAAACTAAGCTACTAACCAATCTACCAGATTGATTCACGTGTTGTAATTGGAGACTTATTTTCGTTTTTTTCGCACCGGGAAACATCTGTTTGCCGAATCAGTAGGGTAGCGTGGCCGAGCGGTCTAAGGCGCTGGTTTAAGGCACCAGTCTCTTCGGAGGCGTGGGTTCGAATCCCATCGCTGCCATTCATTACAAATCTACACAGAACTTATCTTTAAAGATTATGTTTGAGCGAACCATGGCATGATAATTTAAATTTCAATAATTCATGCAACAACAACAATATGGTCGTGTGGCCTAATGGATAAGGCGTCGGACTTCGGATCCGGAAGATTGCAGGTTCGAGTCCTGCTACGATCAGTTATATATTTACAGTCACTTTTAGTAAATTGATGATACAACCCTGATGGCAATAGAAATATATTCTACAATACTACCATCGAGCTATTACCTGACTATCCCCTGAATTAGCTCCTAATTGTATGCGATGTTTCAAGGGCATATACCAAGGTGGGAGTTAAAGAAGTACTTCGGAAGGTGGTCATTACAAAGACTTTAACATTCGATGTTTTCTTTGACACTCCCAACGATGGTTTCTAAACGCAACGGCTAGGCATATTTTAATCCTGCTGAACTAGCACAGATAGAACTTTGGTTTCTTCTTTGATCTCAGCTGACCGTCGTTCTTATCTTTCATTAAAAAGAAGAACATCACTTGTAAATCTAGTAGTTTAAATTTTAGAAAACGCGGGCCCATCCGGGAATTGAACCCGGGATCACTTACACCCGAAGCAAGTATCATACTACTAGACCAATGAGCCTTTCACGCGTTTTATAAGTCGCGTATAATAAAAAAGTATTCATTGTTACTTATCATCAAAACTGAATGGCCTTACAAGGGTGAAACTGTTAAAAATTAGAGGTTCCACTGAGAATCGAACTCAGATTATCAGAGTCAAAGTCTGATGTGATAACCATTACACCGTGGAACCTTGTTTTCAGCTCGCCTACGTCAAAATGCAAAAATTCTATTACGCCTCACGACCATTTGGATGGTAGAAAACAACTGCTAAACATTTTAAATATGAAAGCATTTAATTTTCAATACAAACAGTAGTGCTTACTGACACATTTAGAATTGTTTCTTCAATGGAGACCAAAGACAATTTAGTTCACTAGGAATTGTTTCAACAACTTTGATTTTCGAGTTAAATTGCTGTTTGCTTAAATAATAAGAGAGTATAAATAATCCGCTATCTAGGACTACAAGGTTTTTTCACTCTAAACCCCGAACACGGCACAACCATTTTACCTCTAAGGTTCAGACGTACCCAAATGCAATCTGGATGCGTTTCTTTAAGATGGATTCTTTAAGAAGGGGCTTGTTACGCCCTAGTAAGGCGTAGCAAAAGTGCCCCTGTGGACGCAGCTTAAAAAAGGGAAAAGAGTTTTAAGAGAAAAATTCATCCCCGGCTTAACCAACAGCCAAATATGTTTAAGACGGATTGCGACCCAACCTCTCAAGTTCCTTGTCATATTACGCAATGCTTAATGGTGTTCTAGACGCGTTCATGTAAAGACATATACATTTGACATTTTCCGCCCATCAATAACATCCTTCGATAGCTCAGTTGGTAGAGCGGTGGACTGTAGAATCGAAAACAGTATTAGCATTAAATAATAAGTTATCCATAGGTCGCTGGTTCAAATCCGGCTCGAAGGAATGGATTGACCACATATGTTTCTAACTATAAATGATTCGAAATGTGAGGAGAGATCAGCTACAGCTAAAGATGGCCAATATGACGTCAGAAGCTACAAGACACTAAAAATTAAACTCAACACATAGTCTGTAATATGTGTGGCTCATTGGTCTAGTGGTATGATTCCTGCTTTGGGTGTAGGAGGCCCCGGGTTCAAATCCCGGATGAGCCCAATGTTAATCCAAACCGATTATAGAAATATCATTCATGTGACTTAAATGTGAAAACTTGCATCATCGATTATTGTCCGTAGATACACTTTTCCATATGTCTTGAATTTCTCTGAAAACGAGTTAATGAATCTTTACCATTGGCTTTCTGTGTTCCTTAAAATAAGTAAATTAAACCATTTGTAACTTAAAGAACCTCTCTAGAGGTTAAACAAAATGAATAATTTACATGTCCAACGATAATACCAAACCAAGCTACTAACCAATCTACCAGATTGATTCACGTGTTGTAATTGGAGACTTATTTTCGTTTTTTTCGCACCGGGAAACATCTGTTTGCCGAATCAGTAGGGTAGCGTGGCCGAGCGGTCTAAGGCGCTGGTTTAAGGCACCAGTCTCTTCGGAGGCGTGGGTTCGAATCCCATCGCTGCCATTCATTACAAATCTACACAGAACTTATCTTTAAAGATTATGTTTGAGCGAACCATGGCATGATAATTTAAATTTCAATAATTCATGCAACAACAACAATATGGTCGTGTGGCCTAATGGATAAGGCGTCGGACTTCGGATCCGAAGATTGCAGGTTCGAGTCCTGCTACGATCAGTTATATATTTACAGTCACTTTTAGTAAATTGATGATACAACCCTGATGGCAATAGAAATATATTCTACAATACTACCATCGAGCTATTACCTGACTATCCCCTGAATTAGCTCCTAATTGTATGCGATGTTTCAAGGGCATATACCAAGGTGGGAGTTAAAGAAGTATTTCGGAAGGTGGTCATTACAAAGACTTTAACATTCGATGTTTTCTTTGACACTCCCAACGATGGTTTCTAAACGCAACGGCTAGGCATATTTTAATCCTGCTGAACTAGCACAGATAGAACTTTGGTTTCTTCTTTGATCTCAGCTGACCGTCGTTCTTATCTTTCATTAAAAAGAAGAACATCACTTGTAAATCTAGTAGTTTAAATTTTAGAAAACGCGGGCCCATCCGGGAATTGAACCCGGGATCACTTACACCCGAAGCAAGTATCATACTACTAGACCAATGAGCCTTTCACGCGTTTTATAAGTCGCGTATAATAAAAAAGTATTCATTGTTACTTATCATCAAAACTGAATGGCCTTACAAGGGTGAAACTGTTAAAAATTAGAGGTTCCACTGAGAATCGAACTCAGATTATCAGAGTCAAAGTCTGATGTGATAACCATTACACCGTGGAACCTTGTTTTCAGCTCGCCTACGTCAAAATGCAAAAATTCTATTACGCCTCACGACCATTTGGATGGTAGAAAACAACTGCTAAACATTTTAAATATGAAAGCATTTAATTTTCAATACAAACAGTAGTGCTTACTGACACATTTAGAATTGTTTCTTCAATGGAGACCAAAGACAATTTAGTTCACTAGGAATTGTTTCAACAACTTTGATTTTCGAGTTAAATTGCTGTTTGCTTAAATAATAAGAGAGTATAAATAATCCGCTATCTAGGACTACAAGGTTTTTTCACTCTAAACCCCCGAACACGGCACAACCATTTTACCTCTAAGGTTCAGACGTACCCAAATGCAATCTGGATGCGTTTCTTTAAGATGGATTCTTTAAGAAGGGGGCTTGTTACGCCCTAGTAAGGCGTAGCAAAAGTGCCCCTGTGGACGCAGCTTAAAAAAGGGAAAAGAGTTTTAAGAGAAAAATTCATCCCCGGCTTAACCAACAGCCAAATATGTTTAAGACGGATTGCGACCCAACCTCTCAAGTTCCTTGTCATATTACGCAATGCTTAATGGTGTTCTAGACGCGTTCATGTAAAGACATATACATTTGACATTTTCCGCCCATCAATAACATCCTTCGATAGCTCAGTTGGTAGAGCGGTGGACTGTAGAATCGAAAACAGTATTAGCATTAAATAATAAGTTATCCATAGGTCGCTGGTTCAAATCCGGCTCGAAGGAATGGATTGACCACATATGTTTCTAACTATAAATGATTCGAAATGTGAGGAGAGATCAGCTACAGCTAAAGATGGCCAATATGACGTCAGAAGCTACAAGACACTAAAAATTAAACTCAACACATAGTCTGTAATATGTGTGGCTCATTGGTCTAGTGGTATGATTCCTGCTTTGGGTGTAGGAGGCCCCGGGTTCAAATCCCGGATGAGCCCAATGTTAATCCAAACCGATTATAGAAATATCATTCATGTGACTTAAATGTGAAAACTTGCATCATCGATTATTGTCCGTAGATACACTTTTCCATATGTCTTGAATTTCTCTGAAAACGAGTTAATGAATCTTTACCATTGGCTTTCTGTGTTCCTTAAAATAAGTAAATTAAACCATTTGTAACTTAAAGAACCTCTCTAGAGGTTAAACAAAATGAATAATTTACATGTCCAACGATAATACCAAACCAAGCTACTAACCAATCTACCAGATTGATTCACGTGTTGTAATTGGAGACTTATTTTCGTTTTTTTCGCACCGGGAAACATCTGTTTGCCGAATCAGTAGGGTAGCGTGGCCGAGCGGTCTAAGGCGCTGGTTTAAGGCACCAGTCTCTTCGGAGGCGTGGGTTCGAATCCCATCGCTGCCATTCATTACAAATCTACACAGAACTTATCTTTAAAGATTATGTTTGAGCGAACCATGGCATGATAATTTAAATTTCAATAATTCATGCAACAACAACAATATGGTCGTGTGGCCTAATGGATAAGGCGTCGGACTTCGGATCCGAAGATTGCAGGTTCGAGTCCTGCTACGATCAGTTATATATTTACAGTCACTTTTAGTAAATTGATGATACAACCCTGATGGCAATAGAAATATATTCTACAATACTACCATCGAGCTATTACCTGACTATCCCCTGAATTAGCTCCTAATTGTATGCGATGTTTCAAGGGCATATACCAAGGTGGGAGTTAAAGAAGTACTTCGGAAGGTGGTCATTACAAAGACTTTAACATTCGATGTTTTCTTTGACACTCCCAACGATGGTTTCTAAACGCAACGGCTAGGCATATTTTAATCCTGCTGAACTAGCACAGATAGAACTTTGGTTTCTTCTTTGATCTCAGCTGACCGTCGTTCTTATCTTTCATTAAAAAGAAGAACATCACTTGTAAATCTAGTAGTTTAAATTTTAGAAAACGCGGGCCCATCCGGGAATTGAACCCGGGATCACTTACACCCGAAGCAAGTATCATACTACTAGACCAATGAGCCTTTCACGCGTTTTATAAGTCGCGTATAATAAAAAAGTATTCATTGTTACTTATCATCAAAACTGAATGGCCTTACAAGGGTGAAACTGTTAAAAATTAGAGGTTCCACTGAGAATCGAACTCAGATTATCAGAGTCAAAGTCTGATGTGATAACCATTACACCGTGGAACCTTGTTTTCAGCTCGCCTACGTCAAAATGCAAAAATTCTATTACGCCTCACGACCATTTGGATGGTAGAAAACAACTGCTAAACATTTTAAATATGAAAGCATTTAATTTTCAATACAAACAGTAGTGCTTACTGACACATTTAGAATTGTTTCTTCAATGGAGACCAAAGACAATTTAGTTCACTAGGAATTGTTTCAACAACTTTGATTTTCGAGTTAAATTGCTGTTTGCTTAAATAATAAGAGAGTATAAATAATCCGCTATCTAGGACTACAAGGTTTTTTCACTCTAAACCCCCGAACACGGCACAACCATTTTACCTCTAAGGTTCAGACGTACCCAAATGCAATCTGGATGCGTTTCTTTAAGATGGATTCTTTAAGAAGGGGCTTGTTACGCCCTAGTAAGGCGTAGCAAAAGTGCCCCTGTGGACGCAGCTTAAAAAAGGGAAAAGAGTTTTAAGAGAAAAATTCATCCCCGGCTTAACCAACAGCCAAATATGTTTAAGACGGATTGCGACCCAACCTCTCAAGTTCCTTGTCATATTACGCAATGCTTAATGGTGTTCTAGACGCGTTCATGTAAAGACATATACATTTGACATTTTCCGCCCATCAATAACATCCTTCGATAGCTCAGTTGGTAGAGCGGTGGACTGTAGAATCGAAAACAGTATTAGCATTAAATAATAAGTTATCCATAGGTCGCTGGTTCAAATCCGGCTCGAAGGAATGGATTGACCACATATGTTTCTAACTATAAATGATTCGAAATGTGAGGAGAGATCAGCTACAGCTAAAGATGGCCAATATGACGTCAGAAGCTACAAGACACTAAAAATTAAACTCAACACATAGTCTGTAATATGTGTGGCTCATTGGTCTAGTGGTATGATTCCTGCTTTGGGTGTAGGAGGCCCCGGGTTCAAATCCCGGATGAGCCCAATGTTAATCCAAACCGATTATAGAAATATCATTCATGTGACTTAAATGTGAAAACTTGCATCATCGATTATTGTCCGTAGATACACTTTTCCATATGTCTTGAATTTCTCTGAAAACGAGTTAATGAATCTTTACCATTGGCTTTCTGTGTTCCTTAAAATAAGTAAATTAAACCATTTGTAACTTAAAGAACCTCTCTAGAGGTTAAACAAAATGAATAATTTACATGTCCAACGATAATACCAAACCAAGCTACTAACCAATCTACCAGATTGATTCACGTGTTGTAATTGGAGACTTATTTTCGTTTTTTTCGCACCGGGAAACATCTGTTTGCCGAATCAGTAGGGTAGCGTGGCCGAGCGGTCTAAGGCGCTGGTTTAAGGCACCAGTCTCTTCGGAGGCGTGGGTTCGAATCCCATCGCTGCCATTCATTACAAATCTACACAGAACTTATCTTTAAAGATTATGTTTGAGCGAACCATGGCATGATAATTTAAATTTCAATAATTCATGCAACAACAACAATATGGTCGTGTGGCCTAATGGATAAGGCGTCGGACTTCGGATCCGAAGATTGCAGGTTCGAGTCCTGCTACGATCAGTTATATATTTACAGTCACTTTTAGTAAATTGATGATACAACCCTGATGGCAATAGAAATATATTCTACAATACTACCATCGAGCTATTACCTGACTATCCCCTGAATTAGCTCCTAATTGTATGCGATGTTTCAAGGGCATATACCAAGGTGGGAGTTAAAGAAGTACTTCGGAAGGTGGTCATTACAAAGACTTTAACATTCGATGTTTTCTTTGACACTCCCAACGATGGTTTCTAAACGCAACGGCTAGGCATATTTTAATCCTGCTGAACTAGCACAGATAGAACTTTGGTTTCTTCTTTGATCTCAGCTGACCGTCGTTCTTATCTTTCATTAAAAAGAAGAACATCACTTGTAAATCTAGTAGTTTAAATTTTAGAAAACGCGGGCCCATCCGGGAATTGAACCCGGGATCACTTACACCCGAAGCAAGTATCATACTACTAGACCAATGAGCCTTTCACGCGTTTTATAAGTCGCGTATAATAAAAAAGTATTCATTGTTACTTATCATCAAAACTGAATGGCCTTACAAGGGTGAAACTGTTAAAAATTAGAGGTTCCACTGAGAATCGAACTCAGATTATCAGAGTCAAAGTCTGATGTGATAACCATTACACCGTGGAACCTTGTTTTCAGCTCGCCTACGTCAAAATGCAAAAATTCTATTACGCCTCACGACCATTTGGATGGTAGAAAACAACTGCTAAACATTTTAAATATGAAAGCATTTAATTTTCAATACAAACAGTAGTGCTTACTGACACATTTAGAATTGTTTCTTCAATGGAGACCAAAGACAATTTAGTTCACTAGGAATTGTTTCAACAACTTTGATTTTCGAGTTAAATTGCTGTTTGCTTAAATAATAAGAGAGTATAAATAATCCGCTATCTAGGACTACAAGGTTTTTTCACTCTAAACCCCCGAACACGGCACAACCATTTTACCTCTAAGGTTCAGACGTACCCAAATGCAATCTGGATGCGTTTCTTTAAGATGGATTCTTTAAGAAGGGGCTTGTTACGCCCTAGTAAGGCGTAGCAAAAGTGCCCCTGTGGACGCAGCTTAAAAAAGGGAAAAGAGTTTTAAGAGAAAAATTCATCCCCGGCTTAACCAACAGCCAAATATGTTTAAGACGGATTGCGACCCAACCTCTCAAGTTCCTTGTCATATTACGCAATGCTTAATGGTGTTCTAGACGCGTTCATGTAAAGACATATACATTTGACATTTTCCGCCCATCAATAACATCCTTCGATAGCTCAGTTGGTAGAGCGGTGGACTGTAGAATCGAAAACAGTATTAGCATTAAATAATAAGTTATCCATAGGTCGCTGGTTCAAATCCGGCTCGAAGGAATGGATTGACCACATATGTTTCTAACTATAAATGATTCGAAATGTGAGGAGAGATCAGCTACAGCTAAAGATGGCCAATATGACGTCAGAAGCTACAAGACACTAAAAATTAAACTCAACACATAGTCTGTAATATGTGTGGCTCATTGGTCTAGTGGTATGATTCCTGCTTTGGGTGTAGGAGGCCCCGGGTTCAAATCCCGGATGAGCCCAATGTTAATCCAAACCGATTATAGAAATATCATTCATGTGACTTAAATGTGAAAACTTGCATCATCGATTATTGTCCGTAGATACACTTTTCCATATGTCTTGAATTTCTCTGAAAACGAGTTAATGAATCTTTACCATTGGCTTTCTGTGTTCCTTAAAATAAGTAAATTAAACCATTTGTAACTTAAAGAACCTCTCTAGAGGTTAAACAAAATGAATAATTTACATGTCCAACGATAATACCAAACCAAGCTACTAACCAATCTACCAGATTGATTCACGTGTTGTAATTGGAGACTTATTTTCGTTTTTTTCGCACCGGGAAACATCTGTTTGCCGAATCAGTAGGGTAGCGTGGCCGAGCGGTCTAAGGCGCTGGTTTAAGGCACCAGTCTCTTCGGAGGCGTGGGTTCGAATCCCATCGCTGCCATTCATTACAAATCTACACAGAACTTATCTTTAAAGATTATGTTTGAGCGAACCATGGCATGATAATTTAAATTTCAATAATTCATGCAACAACAACAATATGGTCGTGTGGCCTAATGGATAAGGCGTCGGACTTCGGATCCGAAGATTGCAGGTTCGAGTCCTGCTACGATCAGTTATATATTTACAGTCACTTTTAGTAAATTGATGATACAACCCTGATGGCAATAGAAATATATTCTACAATACTACCATCGAGCTATTACCTGACTATCCCCTGAATTAGCTCCTAATTGTATGCGATGTTTCAAGGGCATATACCAAGGTGGGAGTTAAAGAAGTACTTCGGAAGGTGGTCATTACAAAGACTTTAACATTCGATGTTTTCTTTGACACTCCCAACGATGGTTTCTAAACGCAACGGCTAGGCATATTTTAATCCTGCTGAACTAGCACAGATAGAACTTTGGTTTCTTCTTTGATCTCAGCTGACCGTCGTTCTTATCTTTCATTAAAAAGAAGAACATCACTTGTAAATCTAGTAGTTTAAATTTTAGAAAACGCGGGCCCATCCGGGAATTGAACCCGGGATCACTTACACCCGAAGCAAGTATCATACTACTAGACCAATGAGCCTTTCACGCGTTTTATAAGTCGCGTATAATAAAAAAGTATTCATTGTTACTTATCATCAAAACTGAATGGCCTTACAAGGGTGAAACTGTTAAAAATTAGAGGTTCCACTGAGAATCGAACTCAGATTATCAGAGTCAAAGTCTGATGTGATAACCATTACACCGTGGAACCTTGTTTTCAGCTCGCCTACGTCAAAATGCAAAAATTCTATTACGCCTCACGACCATTTGGATGGTAGAAAACAACTGCTAAACATTTTAAATATGAAAGCATTTAATTTTCAATACAAACAGTAGTGCTTACTGACACATTTAGAATTGTTTCTTCAATGGAGACCAAAGACAATTTAGTTCACTAGGAATTGTTTCAACAACTTTGATTTTCGAGTTAAATTGCTGTTTGCTTAAATAATAAGAGAGTATAAATAATCCGCTATCTAGGACTACAAGGTTTTTTCACTCTAAACCCCCGAACACGGCACAACCATTTTACCTCTAAGGTTCAGACGTACCCAAATGCAATCTGGATGCGTTTCTTTAAGATGGATTCTTTAAGAAGGGGCTTGTTACGCCCTAGTAAGGCGTAGCAAAAGTGCCCCTGTGGACGCAGCTTAAAAAAGGGAAAAGAGTTTTAAGAGAAAAATTCATCCCCGGCTTAACCAACAGCCAAATATGTTTAAGACGGATTGCGACCCAACCTCTCAAGTTCCTTGTCATATTACGCAATGCTTAATGGTGTTCTAGACGCGTTCATGTAAAGACATATACATTTGACATTTTCCGCCCATCAATAACATCCTTCGATAGCTCAGTTGGTAGAGCGGTGGACTGTAGAATCGAAAACAGTATTAGCATTAAATAATAAGTTATCCATAGGTCGCTGGTTCAAATCTGGCTCGAAGGAATGGATTGACCACATATGTTTCTAACTATAAATGATTCGAAATGTGAGGAGAGATCAGCTACAGCTAAAGATGGCCAATATGACGTCAGAAGCTACAAGACACTAAAAATTAAACTCAACACATAGTCTGTAATATGTGTGGCTCATTGGTCTAGTGGTATGATTCCTGCTTTGGGTGTAGGAGGCCCCGGGTTCAAATCCCGGATGAGCCCAATGTTAATCCAAACCGATTATAGAAATATCATTCATGTGACTTAAATGTGAAAACTTGCATCATCGATTATTGTCCGTAGATACACTTTTCCATATGTCTTGAATTTCTCTGAAAACGAGTTAATGAATCTTTACCATTGGCTTTCTGTGTTCCTTAAAATAAGTAAATTAAACCATTTGTAACTTAAAGAACCTCTCTAGAGGTTAAACAAAATGAATAATTTACATGTCCAACGATAATACCAAACCAAGCTACTAACCAATCTACCAGATTGATTCACGTGTTGTAATTGGAGACTTATTTTCGTTTTTTTCGCACCGGGAAACATCTGTTTGCCGAATCAGTAGGGTAGCGTGGCCGAGCGGTCTAAGGCGCTGGTTTAAGGCACCAGTCTCTTCGGAGGCGTGGGTTCGAATCCCATCGCTGCCATTCATTACAAATCTACACAGAACTTATCTTTAAAGATTATGTTTGAGCGAACCATGGCATGATAATTTAAATTTCAATAATTCATGCAACAACAACAATATGGTCGTGTGGCCTAATGGATAAGGCGTCGGACTTCGGATCCGAAGATTGCAGGTTCGAGTCCTGCTACGATCAGTTATATATTTACAGTCACTTTTAGTAAATTGATGATACAACCCTGATGGCAATAGAAATATATTCTACAATACTACCATCGAGCTATTACCTGACTATCCCCTGAATTAGCTCCTAATTGTATGCGATGTTTCAAGGGCATATACCAAGGTGGGAGTTAAAGAAGTACTTCGGAAGGTGGTCATTACAAAGACTTTAACATTCGATGTTTTCTTTGACACTCCCAACGATGGTTTCTAAACGCAACGGCTAGGCATATTTTAATCCTGCTGAACTAGCACAGATAGAACTTTGGTTTCTTCTTTGATCTCAGCTGACCGTCGTTCTTATCTTTCATTAAAAAGAAGAACATCACTTGTAAATCTAGTAGTTTAAATTTTAGAAAACGCGGGCCCATCCGGGAATTGAACCCGGGATCACTTACACCCGAAGCAAGTATCATACTACTAGACCAATGAGCCTTTCACGCGTTTTATAAGTCGCGTATAATAAAAAAGTATTCATTGTTACTTATCATCAAAACTGAATGGCCTTACAAGGGTGAAACTGTTAAAAATTAGAGGTTCCACTGAGAATCGAACTCAGATTATCAGAGTCAAAGTCTGATGTGATAACCATTACACCGTGGAACCTTGTTTTCAGCTCGCCTACGTCAAAATGCAAAAATTCTATTACGCCTCACGACCATTTGGATGGTAGAAAACAACTGCTAAACATTTTAAATATGAAAGCATTTAATTTTCAATACAAACAGTAGTGCTTACTGACACATTTAGAATTGTTTCTTCAATGGAGACCAAAGACAATTTAGTTCACTAGGAATTGTTTCAACAACTTTGATTTTCGAGTTAAATTGCTGTTTGCTTAAATAATAAGAGAGTATAAATAATCCGCTATCTAGGACTACAAGGTTTTTTCACTCTAAACCCCCGAACACGGCACAACCATTTTACCTCTAAGGTTCAGACGTACCCAAATGCAATCTGGATGCGTTTCTTTAAGATGGATTCTTTAAGAAGGGGCTTGTTACGCCCTAGTAAGGCGTAGCAAAAGTGCCCCTGTGGACGCAGCTAAAAAAGGGAAAAGAGTTTTAAGAGAAAAATTCATCCCCGGCTTAACCAACAGCCAAATATGTTTAAGACGGATTGCGACCCAACCTCTCAAGTTCCTTGTCATATTACGCAATGCTTAATGGTGTTCTAGACGCGTTCATGTAAAGACATATACATTTGACATTTTCCGCCCATCAATAACATCCTTCGATAGCTCAGTTGGTAGAGCGGTGGACTGTAGAATCGAAAACAGTATTAGCATTAAATAATAAGTTATCCATAGGTCGCTGGTTCAAATCCGGCTCGAAGGAATGGATTGACCACATATGTTTCTAACTATAAATGATTCGAAATGTGAGGAGAGATCAGCTACAGCTAAAGATGGCCAATATGACGTCAGAAGCTACAAGACACTAAAAATTAAACTCAACACATAGTCTGTAATATGTGTGGCTCATTGGTCTAGTGGTATGATTCCTGCTTTGGGTGTAGGAGGCCCCGGGTTCAAATCCCGGATGAGCCCAATGTTAATCCAAACCGATTATAGAAATATCATTCATGTGACTTAAATGTGAAAACTTGCATCATCGATTATTGTCCGTAGATACACTTTTCCATATGTCTTGAATTTCTCTGAAAACGAGTTAATGAATCTTTACCATTGGCTTTCTGTGTTCCTTAAAATAAGTAAATTAAACCATTTGTAACTTAAAGAACCTCTCTAGAGGTTAAACAAAATGAATAATTTACATGTCCAACGATAATACCAAACCAAGCTACTAACCAATCTACCAGATTGATTCACGTGTTGTAATTGGAGACTTATTTTCGTTTTTTTCGCACCGGGAAACATCTGTTTGCCGAATCAGTAGGGTAGCGTGGCCGAGCGGTCTAAGGCGCTGGTTTAAGGCACCAGTCTCTTCGGAGGCGTGGGTTCGAATCCCATCGCTGCCATTCATTACAAATCTACACAGAACTTATCTTTAAAGATTATGTTTGAGCGAACCATGGCATGATAATTTAAATTTCAATAATTCATGCAACAACAACAATATGGTCGTGTGGCCTAATGGATAAGGCGTCGGACTTCGGATCCGAAGATTGCAGGTTCGAGTCCTGCTACGATCAGTTATATATTTACAGTCACTTTTAGTAAATTGATGATACAACCCTGATGGCAATAGAAATATATTCTACAATACTACCATCGAGCTATTACCTGACTATCCCCTGAATTAGCTCCTAATTGTATGCGATGTTTCAAGGGCATATACCAAGGTGGGAGTTAAAGAAGTACTTCGGAAGGTGGTCATTACAAAGACTTTAACATTCGATGTTTTCTTTGACACTCCCAACGATGGTTTCTAAACGCAACGGCTAGGCATATTTTAATCCTGCTGAACTAGCACAGATAGAACTTTGGTTTCTTCTTTGATCTCAGCTGACCGTCGTTCTTATCTTTCATTAAAAAGAAGAACATCACTTGTAAATCTAGTAGTTTAAATTTTAGAAAACGCGGGCCCATCCGGGAATTGAACCCGGGATCACTTACACCCGAAGCAAGTATCATACTACTAGACCAATGAGCCTTTCACGCGTTTTATAAGTCGCGTATAATAAAAAAGTATTCATTGTTACTTATCATCAAAACTGAATGGCCTTACAAGGGTGAAACTGTTAAAAATTAGAGGTTCCACTGAGAATCGAACTCAGATTATCAGAGTCAAAGTCTGATGTGATAACCATTACACCGTGGAACCTTGTTTTCAGCTCGCCTACGTCAAAATGCAAAAATTCTATTACGCCTCACGACCATTTGGATGGTAGAAAACAACTGCTAAACATTTTAAATATGAAAGCATTTAATTTTCAATACAAACAGTAGTGCTTACTGACACATTTAGAATTGTTTCTTCAATGGAGACCAAAGACAATTTAGTTCACTAGGAATTGTTTCAACAACTTTGATTTTCGAGTTAAATTGCTGTTTGCTTAAATAATAAGAGAGTATAAATAATCCGCTATCTAGGACTACAAGGTTTTTTCACTCTAAACCCCCGAACACGGCACAACCAACCTTTTACCTCTAAGGTTCAGACGTACCCAAATGCAATCTGGATGCGTTTCTTTAAGATGGATTCTTTAAGAAGGGGCTTGTTACGCCCTAGTAAGGCGTAGCAAAAGTGCCCCTGTGGACGCAGCTTAAAAAAGGGAAAAGAGTTTTAAGAGAAAAATTCATCCCCGGCTTAACCAACAGCCAAATATGTTTAAGACGGATTGCGACCCAACCTCTCAAGTTCCTTGTCATATTACGCAATGCTTAATGGTGTTCTAGACGCGTTCATGTAAAGACATATACATTTGACATTTTCCGCCCATCAATAACATCCTTCGATAGCTCAGTTGGTAGAGCGGTGGACTGTAGAATCGAAAACAGTATTAGCATTAAATAATAAGTTATCCATAGGTCGCTGGTTCAAATCCGGCTCGAAGGAATGGATTGACCACATATGTTTCTAACTATAAATGATTCGAAATGTGAGGAGAGATCAGCTACAGCTAAAGATGGCCAATATGACGTCAGAAGCTACAAGACACTAAAAATTAAACTCAACACATAGTCTGTAATATGTGTGGCTCATTGGTCTAGTGGTATGATTCCTGCTTTGGGTGTAGGAGGCCCCGGGTTCAAATCCCGGATGAGCCCAATGTTAATCCAAACCGATTATAGAAATATCATTCATGTGACTTAAATGTGAAAACTTGCATCATCGATTATTGTCCGTAGATACACTTTTCCATATGTCTTGAATTTCTCTGAAAACGAGTTAATGAATCTTTACCATTGGCTTTCTGTGTTCCTTAAAATAAGTAAATTAAACCATTTGTAACTTAAAGAACCTCTCTAGAGGTTAAACAAAATGAATAATTTACATGTCCAACGATAATACCAAACCAAGCTACTAACCAATCTACCAGATTGATTCACGTGTTGTAATTGGAGACTTATTTTCGTTTTTTTCGCACCGGGAAACATCTGTTTGCCGAATCAGTAGGGTAGCGTGGCCGAGCGGTCTAAGGCGCTGGTTTAAGGCACCAGTCTCTTCGGAGGCGTGGGTTCGAATCCCATCGCTGCCATTCATTACAAATCTACACAGAACTTATCTTTAAAGATTATGTTTGAGCGAACCATGGCATGATAATTTAAATTTCAATAATTCATGCAACAACAACAATATGGTCGTGTGGCCTAATGGATAAGGCGTCGGACTTCGGATCCGAAGATTGCAGGTTCGAGTCCTGCTACGATCAGTTATATATTTACAGTCACTTTTAGTAAATTGATGATACAACCCTGATGGCAATAGAAATATATTCTACAATACTACCATCGAGCTATTACCTGACTATCCCCTGAATTAGCTCCTAATTGTATGCGATGTTTCAAGGGCATATACCAAGGTGGGAGTTAAAGAAGTACTTCGGAAGGTGGTCATTACAAAGACTTTAACATTCGATGTTTTCTTTGACACTCCCAACGATGGTTTCTAAACGCAACGGCTAGGCATATTTTAATCCTGCTGAACTAGCACAGATAGAACTTTGGTTTCTTCTTTGATCTCAGCTGACCGTCGTTCTTATCTTTCATTAAAAAGAAGAACATCACTTGTAAATCTAGTAGTTTAAATTTTAGAAAACGCGGGCCCATCCGGGAATTGAACCCGGGATCACTTACACCCGAAGCAAGTATCATACTACTAGACCAATGAGCCTTTCACGCGTTTTATAAGTCGCGTATAATAAAAAAGTATTCATTGTTACTTATCATCAAAACTGAATGGCCTTACAAGGGTGAAACTGTTAAAAATTAGAGGTTCCACTGAGAATCGAACTCAGATTATCAGAGTCAAAGTCTGATGTGATAACCATTACACCGTGGAACCTTGTTTTCAGCTCGCCTACGTCAAAATGCAAAAATTCTATTACGCCTCACGACCATTTGGATGGTAGAAAACAACTGCTAAACATTTTAAATATGAAAGCATTTAATTTTCAATACAAACAGTAGTGCTTACTGACACATTTAGAATTGTTTCTTCAATGGAGACCAAAGACAATTTAGTTCACTAGGAATTGTTTCAACAACTTTGATTTTCGAGTTAAATTGCTGTTTGCTTAAATAATAAGAGAGTATAAATAATCCGCTATCTAGGACTACAAGGTTTTTTCACTCTAAACCCCCGAACACGGCACAACCATTTTACCTCTAAGGTTCAGACGTACCCAAATGCAATCTGGATGCGTTTCTTTAAGATGGATTCTTTAAGAAGGGGCTTGTTACGCCCTAGTAAGGCGTAGCAAAAGTGCCCCTGTGGACGCAGCTTAAAAAAGGGAAAAGAGTTTTAAGAGAAAAATTCATCCCCGGCTTAACCAACAGCCAAATATGTTTAAGACGGATTGCGACCCAACCTCTCAAGTTCCTTGTCATATTACGCAATGCTTAATGGTGTTCTAGACGCGTTCATGTAAAGACATATACATTTGACATTTTCCGCCCATCAATAACATCCTTCGATAGCTCAGTTGGTAGAGCGGTGGACTGTAGAATCGAAAACAGTATTAGCATTAAATAATAAGTTATCCATAGGTCGCTGGTTCAAATCCGGCTCGAAGGAATGGATTGACCACATATGTTTCTAACTATAAATGATTCGAAATGTGAGGAGAGATCAGCTACAGCTAAAGATGGCCAATATGACGTCAGAAGCTACAAGACACTAAAAATTAAACTCAACACATAGTCTGTAATATGTGTGGCTCATTGGTCTAGTGGTATGATTCCTGCTTTGGGTGTAGGAGGCCCCGGGTTCAAATCCCGGATGAGCCCAATGTTAATCCAAACCGATTATAGAAATATCATTCATGTGACTTAAATGTGAAAACTTGCATCATCGATTATTGTCCGTAGATACACTTTTCCATATGTCTTGAATTTCTCTGAAAACGAGTTAATGAATCTTTACCATTGGCTTTCTGTGTTCCTTAAAATAAGTAAATTAAACCATTTGTAACTTAAAGAACCTCTCTAGAGGTTAAACAAAATGAATAATTTACATGTCCAACGATAATACCAAACCAAGCTACTAACCAATCTACCAGATTGATTCACGTGTTGTAATTGGAGACTTATTTTCGTTTTTTTCGCACCGGGAAACATCTGTTTGCCGAATCAGTAGGGTAGCGTGGCCGAGCGGTCTAAGGCGCTGGTTTAAGGCACCAGTCTCTTCGGAGGCGTGGGTTCGAATCCCATCGCTGCCATTCATTACAAATCTACACAGAACTTATCTTTAAAGATTATGTTTGAGCGAACCATGGCATGATAATTTAAATTTCAATAATTCATGCAACAACAACAATATGGTCGTGTGGCCTAATGGATAAGGCGTCGGACTTCGGATCCGAAGATTGCAGGTTCGAGTCCTGCTACGATCAGTTATATATTTACAGTCACTTTTAGTAAATTGATGATACAACCCTGATGGCAATAGAAATATATTCTACAATACTACCATCGAGCTATTACCTGACTATCCCCTGAATTAGCTCCTAATTGTATGCGATGTTTCAAGGGCATATACCAAGGTGGGAGTTAAAGAAGTACTTCGGAAGGTGGTCATTACAAAGACTTTAACATTCGATGTTTTCTTTGACACTCCCAACGATGGTTTCTAAACGCAACGGCTAGGCATATTTTAATCCTGCTGAACTAGCACAGATAGAACTTTGGTTTCTTCTTTGATCTCAGCTGACCGTCGTTCTTATCTTTCATTAAAAAGAAGAACATCACTTGTAAATCTAGTAGTTTAAATTTTAGAAAACGCGGGCCCATCCGGGAATTGAACCCGGGATCACTTACACCCGAAGCAAGTATCATACTACTAGACCAATGAGCCTTTCACGCGTTTTATAAGTCGCGTATAATAAAAAAGTATTCATTGTTACTTATCATCAAAACTGAATGGCCTTACAAGGGTGAAACTGTTAAAAATTAGAGGTTCCACTGAGAATCGAACTCAGATTATCAGAGTCAAAGTCTGATGTGATAACCATTACACCGTGGAACCTTGTTTTCAGCTCGCCTACGTCAAAATGCAAAAATTCTATTACGCCTCACGACCATTTGGATGGTAGAAAACAACTGCTAAACATTTTAAATATGAAAGCATTTAATTTTCAATACAAACAGTAGTGCTTACTGACACATTTAGAATTGTTTCTTCAATGGAGACCAAAGACAATTTAGTTCACTAGGAATTGTTTCAACAACTTTGATTTTCGAGTTAAATTGCTGTTTGCTTAAATAATAAGAGAGTATAAATAATCCGCTATCTAGGACTACAAGGTTTTTTCACTCTAAACCCCCGAACACGGCACAACCATTTTACCTCTAAGGTTCAGACGTACCCAAATGCAATCTGGATGCGTTTCTTTAAGATGGATTCTTTAAGAAGGGGCTTGTTACGCCCTAGTAAGGCGTAGCAAAAGTGCCCCTGTGGACGCAGCTTAAAAAAGGGAAAAGAGTTTTAAGAGAAAAATTCATCCCCGGCTTAACCAACAGCCAAATATGTTTAAGACGGATTGCGACCCAACCTCTCAAGTTCCTTGTCATATTACGCAATGCTTAATGGTGTTCTAGACGCGTTCATGTAAAGACATATACATTTGACATTTTCCGCCCATCAATAACATCCTTCGATAGCTCAGTTGGTAGAGCGGTGGACTGTAGAATCGAAAACAGTATTAGCATTAAATAATAAGTTATCCATAGGTCGCTAGTTCAAATCCGGCTCGAAGGAATGGATTGACCATATATGTTTCTAACTATAAATGATTCGAAATGTGAGGAGAGATCAGCTACAGCTAAAGATAGCCAATATGACGTCAGAAGCTACAAGACACTAAAAATTAAACTCAACACATAGTCTGTAATATGTGTGGCTCATTGGTCTAGTGGTATGATTCCTGCTTTGGGTGTAGGAGGCCCCGGGTTCAAATCCCGGATGAGCCCAATGTTAATCCAAACCGATTATAGAAATATCATTCATGTGACTTAAATGTGAAAACTTGCATCATCGATTATTGTCCGTAGATACACTTTTCCATATGTCTTGAATTTCTCTGAAAACGAGTTAATGAATCTTTACCATTGGCTTTCTGTGTTCCTTAAAATAAGTAAATTAAACCATTTGTAACTTAAAGAACCTCTCTAGAGGTTAAACAAAATGAATAATTTACATGTCCAACGATAATACCAAACCAAGCTACTAACCAATCTACCAGATTGATTCACGTGTTGTAATTGGAGACTTATTTTCGTTTTTTTCGCACCGGGAAACATCTGTTTGCCGAATCAGTAGGGTAGCGTGGCCGAGCGGTCTAAGGCGCTGGTTTAAGGCACCAGTCTCTTCGGAGGCGTGGGTTCGAATCCCATCGCTGCCATTCATTACAAATCTACACAGAACTTATCTTTAACGATTATGTTTGAGCGAACCATGGCATGATAATTTAAATTTCAATAATTCATGCAACAACAACAATATGGTCGTGTGGCCTAATGGATAAGGCGTCGGACTTCGGATCCGAAGATTGCAGGTTCGAGTCCTGCTACGATCAGTTATATATTTATAGTCACTTTTAGTAAATTGATGATACAACCCTGATGGCAATAGAAATATATTCTACAATACTACCATCGAGCTATTACCTGACTATACCCCTGAATTAGCTCCTAATTGTATGCGATGTTTCAAGGGCATATACCAAGGTGGGAGTTAAAGAAGTACTTCGGAAGGTGGTCATTACAAAGACTTTAACATTCGATGTTTTCTTTGACACTCCCAACGATGGTTTCTAAACGCAACGGCTAGGCATATTTTAATCCTGCTGAACTAGCACAGATAGAACTTTGGTTTCTTCTTTGATCTCGGCTGACCGTCGTTCTTATCTTTCATTAAAAAGAAGAACATCACTTGTAAATCTAGTAGTTTAAATTTTAGAAAACGCGGGCCCATCCGGGAATTGAACCCGGGATCACTTACACTCGAAGCAAGTATCATACTACTAGACCAATGAGCCTTTCACGCGTTTTATAAGTCACGTATAATAAAAAAGTATTCATTGTTACTTATCATCAAAACTGAATGGCCTTACAAGGGTGAAACTGTTAAAAATTAGAGGTTCCACTGAGAATCGAACTCAGATTATCAGAGTCAAAGTCTGATGTGATAACCATTACACCATGGAACCTTGTTTTCGGCTCGCCTACGTCAAAATGGAAAAATTCTATTACGCCTCACGACCATTTGGATGGTAGAAAACAACTGCTAAACATTTTAAATATGAAAGCATTTAATTTTCAATACAAACAGTAGTGCTTACTGACACATTTAGAATTGTTTCTTCAATGGAGACCAAAGACAATTTAGTTCACTAGGAATTGTTTCAACAACTTTGATTTTCGAGTTAAATTGCTGTTTGCTTAAATAATAAGAGAGTATAAATAATCCGCTATCTAGGACTACAAGGTTTTTTCACTCTAAACCCCCGAACACGGCACAACCATTTTACCTCTAAGGTTCAGACGTACCCAAATGCAATCTGGATGCGTTTCTTTAAGATGGATTCTTTAAGAAGGGGCTTGTTACGCCCTAGTAAGGCGTAGCAAAAGTGCCCCTGTGGACGCAGTTAAAAAAAGGGAAAAGAGTTTTAAGAGAAAAATTCATCCCCGGCTTAACCAACAGCCAAATATGTTTAAGACGGATTGCGACCCAACCTCTCAAGTTCCTTGTCATATTACGCAATGCTTAATGGTGTTCTAGACGCGTTCATGTAAAGACATATACATTTGACATTTTCCGCCCATCAATAACATCCTTCGATAGCTCAGTTGGTAGAGCGGTGGACTGTAGAATCGAAAACAGTATTAGCATTAAATAATAAGTTATCCATAGGTCGCTGGTTCAAATCCGGCTCGAAGGAATGGATTGACCATATATGTTTCTAACTATAAATGATTCGAAATGTGAGGAGAGATCAGCTACAGCTAAAGATGGCCAATATGACGTCAGAAGCTACAAGACACTAAAAATTAAACTCAACACATAGTCTGTAATATGTGTGGCTCATTGGTCTAGTGGTATGATTCCTGCTTTGGGTGTAGGAGGCCCCGGGTTCAAATCCCGGATGAGCCCAATGTTAATCCAAACCGATTATAGAAATATCATTCATGTGACTTAAATGTGAAAACTTGCATCATCGATTATTGTCCGTAGATACACTTTTCCATATGTCTTGAATTTCTCTGAAAACGAGTTAATGAATCTTTACCATTGGCTTTCTGTGTTCCTTAAAATAAGTAAATTAAACCATTTGTAACTTAAAGAACCTCTCTAGAGGTTAAACAAAATGAATAATTTACATGTCCAACGATAATACCAAACCAAGCTACTAACCAATCTACCAGATTGATTCACGTGTTGTAATTGGAGACTTATTTTCGTTTTTTTCGCACCGGGAAACATCTGTTTGCCGAATCAGTAGGGTAGCGTGGCCGAGCGGTCTAAGGCGCTGGTTTAAGGCACCAGTCTCTTCGGAGGCGTGGGTTCGAATCCCATCGCTGCCATTCATTACAAATCTACACAGAACTTATCTTTAAAGATTATGTTTGAGCGAACCATGGCATGATAATTTAAATTTCAATAATTCATGCAACAACAACAATATGGTCGTGTGGCCTAATGGATAAGGCGTCGGACTTCGGATCCGAAGATTGCAGGTTCGAGTCCTGCTACGATCAGTTATATATTTATAGTCACTTTTAGTAAATTGATGATACAACCCTGATGGCAATAGAAATATATTCTACAATACTACCATCGAGCTATTACCTGACTATCCCCTGAATTAGCTCCTAATTGTATGCGATGTTTCAAGGGCATATACCAAGGTGGGAGTTAAAGAAGTACTTCGGAAGGTGGTCATTACAAAGACTTTAACATTCGATGTTTTCTTTGACACTCCCAACGATGGTTTCTAAACGCAACGGCTAGGCATATTTTAATCCTGCTGAACTAGCACAGATAGAACTTTGGTTTCTTCTTTGATCTCGGCTGACCGTCGTTCTTATCTTTCATTAAAAAGAAGAACATCACTTGTAAATCTAGTAGTTTAAATTTTAGAAAACGCGGACCCATCCGGGAATTGAACCCGGGATCACTTACACCCGAAGCAAGTATCATACTACTAGACCAATGAGCCTTTCACGCGTTTTATAAGTCGCGTATAATAAAAAAGTATTCATTGTTACTTATCATCAAAACTGAATGGCCTTACAAGGGTGAAACTGTTAAAAATTAGAGGTTCCACTGAGAATCGAACTCAGATTATCAGAGTCAAAGTCTGATGTGATAACCATTACACCATGGAACCTTGTTTTCAGCTCGCCTACGTCAAAATGCAAAAATTCTATTACGCCTCACGACCATTTGGATGGTAGAAAACAACTGCTAAACATTTTAAATATGAAAGCATTTAATTTTCAATACAAACAGTAGTGCTTACTGACACATTTAGAATTGTTTCTTCAATGGAGACCAAAGACAATTTAGTTCACTAGGAATTGTTTCAACAACTTTGATTTTCGAGTTAAATTGCTGTTTGCTTAAATAATAAGAGAGTATAAATAATCCGCTATCTAGGACTACAAGGTTTTTTCACTCTAAACCCCCGAACACGGCACAACCATTTTACCTCTAAGGTTCAGACGTACCCAAATGCAATCTGGATGCGTTTCTTTAAGATGGATTCTTTAAGAAGGGGCTTGTTACGCCCTACCCGAGTAAAAGTTTTTCGTTCGAATTTTCGTTTTAAATCCATCAAATCGATGCAAAAAGCGTCTAAAATGCATACGACAATTTTGATTATTAACCGAGATTTAACGCTGTTGTTTCGGTTTTTAGACGGTATTAAAACAGTAAATCGACTGCGTTTACAATTCAAATTGCAATTGACACACAATTGCATTCCAAGTCCATCTTTAAATGCTTTAAAAATAAATTCAACAATTTGATCTAAAATTAATACGATAGAACTTACGCTGAGGTCGAAAGCAGATTTGATACAAATAAATCTCAAGATATTTATTGTTTTCCTTTACGTTATACAAAATGAAAACTTTGCCATATTTCGATACAACATATCAAGAGTAGAAACTGATAATATGCAAAAAACCAGATAATTGGATAGTTGCCTAAAAATTTACGACAATTTGCAGGGATTGCTCGATATGTTGTTTTAAATTGCAACGTCGAATTACTTAATAGACTTGAGCTCTTCCTCCTTATCGGTAAGTGTTCCATATCGAGATGGATTCGTTCATCTCAGCTGCAATTCCATGAGTTGAACGCGATATTCTTCACCTTTACGAGCCTGAATGTTATAAAAAAAGAATTGTTAATCAAATTATCTAAATCATTTTATGTCAATATACGTACAACCTCTGAATTTCTTTGTATGCCAACTTTTCACGTTCATTTTCTAGACGGCGATATTCAATATCTAACTCATGGAATCTGCAGTTGAGTTCAGAATACTGGCTCTTAAGCTCAGCGTTCTCATCTAGTAAAGGAAATATTGTCAGAAAATAACAAGTGAAACTCGGAAAATATGAACTTACCGCCCAATTTCTTGTTTTCACGGGTAAGCTGATCTTTCAGTTCGCAAGTTTTGTCCAGTTCGTGAGTCAAATGGGAAATCTGTCGCCTTGTTACGATTATCTCTCTTGGAAGCGTAGTAAAGGACAGTCAGCTCAATCTCATCCAACTTGAATTTGAATTCAATGTTGATGAGCTCAAGTTGCTTGCGGTGGTGCTATTAGCCTGGATTAATCAAGTTTCAATTATAAAACTTCGCTTATTTTAGTGTTTTGATTAATTACCTTCTCCAAATCGATAATGAGAACGTCTACCTCACTCTGTAGACGTGACGTCCTCTTCTCCAAACCTGAGCATTTGGAAATCAAAGCGCTGATCTGTTTTTCAGTTATGTAACCTGGATGTGAAATTTGCGCCTAACAAATAGGAAATGAATCACGAACCGTTTTCATCAAATCGAAGGGGAAATTTATAAGTCCTACCTGATTTCTTCGATCTCTTCGGTAAGAAAAGTGCAGGCATGTTCGTACTTGGATGCGTTCTTTGTCTTCAAAGCGACGACGCAGATGTTCGAATTGATTTGGCTTGAGCTGAGTTGGTCTTCAAATAGCTGATATTTTCGTACCTGAATTTCAGCTATCGAACTTCCTTGGTTCAATGTTTTCCTGTTGACCAAATAAATTTATTGTGATCATTTTCCTTTAACAAATTGTAAATTAACCGTTGTCTAAAAGTATACAAACGAGTTTTGTGGCTGCTGATGTCGATAATATGCTGTTGAGCTCTTCCACTTAGAGTGTGTACTCATGAACGTGCAACTCTAACTTTTCTACTTGCTTGGTGTACGTTTTAACTGGCCTGGAAAAATAAACAATGATTTAAGAATAATTATTCCGTACTGTTCAAGAAGAATCTACAATGGGATCTTACCCTTTCTTTGTAGGCTGACTCAACTTGAGACATAAGCTCGACTGCAGAGACAACAGCTCCTTCTGCAACTTTGACTTCTCTTTATCAGCCCTGAATGAACTACTTGATGAATCTTTGCTAGGAGAATTATCAATTGGGCGTTTCTTAGCTCTGTTCTTGAGATTTAACTTCTTCGCCTAGATATTTTCAAAATAGAGAATTATTCTTCTCGTCGTGTCACATCAAAACGCTTTGACTAAAAATTACCTTTAACTTCTTCGCTACTGTATAGTGAATTATTCTTTCCAATGACTTATTCCTTGGCAATGTTAAGGTTATTTCTTTTATTACTCGGCTGAAAGAACAGAAGCAGAATTATGTAAAAAAACATTTGTTCTCACAGAAAAAACAAACAATTCTTACCTTAACTGAATGCTATCACTTCCAGAAGCAGCCAATCTTCCCAAACTTCTCGCAAGAAATAACCAGATAGCCAGTTCCATAAGCTCAACTACACAGGGGCTTCCGATATACCCAGCTCCTCTAGTGAAAAACTCCTTTTCAGTCAACATACCTATAATAATAAACATAATTATATAAAAATATTTGTTCTAGCACAAAAACAACAATTCTTACCTTTCCTAATTAAGGACAAAACAGATGTCTACAACAAGTTTCTTAGAAAAGAAAACATATCGTCTGCGTCACAAACATAATTATTCATTTGAAAACAAATGACAAACGACAGTCGTTTAGAACATTAAAAGAAACACAACTAACACATTTACGAAGAAAACTTTCACCATGAAAATAACCTTGAATAGAATATAATCAAGGATTCTGACAGCTATCAATTGGCGACAACTCTGGTTTAACTGACAAAAACTACAGCAGACGACTGTTGAAAATTGCCAACGTCAACAACAAGCACGCCGAATGGGACTAATCAGCATATAACTATACAGCGCACTAAACCAAAAATATGAAAAAAACAAATCATTTGACAGATATATTCTTCAAAATAAATAAGAAGTTAAAAAAGTTAGATTCAGTTATTAACATTGTTATCATTGCGGCTTATGAGGCGATGAGGCAAAATAAAAACAAAAATACTTCTAAATATCCTAAATGTACATATAGGTAAACCTTGTTTCTTTTTGTTGATTAATGCTATTTTCTTTTAAGCTTCATTTTCAATTAAATCGTAGTAAGTCAAAGAACGAGTTTATCCCATGTTTTAAATTTTTACATGAATCAAACTCATGTTTCATGTATGCTTCCAAAGAATGAGAAATAACCAGGTAAAAATAAAAAATTGGTAAATTCTTTTCAGTTATTAAATGTGTGTTAGGGATGAAATTGAACAATTGATCTCTTTTATTTTTTTCTCACAAAATTTTCTTCTCTTACGAAAGAATCACATGATAATGTGGAATTTTACAGAAAAGAAATTACACAGAGTTACGTTTTTTGGGGGGCTGCTCGTGTTGCGCATCGTACTCAATAAGAGCTTTATTCAACTGCACCATCCGTTGGTCGATAGCCATGATCGTTTCCTTGTCAGCTTTAGTTATTGCTGCATCATCGTCATCAACTTGGTTTTCAGTTGCCGCTGCACACGCGGACTTAGTTATGGACTGGCTGTATTCGTACCCAATAAATCTCCGAGCTTTTTGAATAACTTCGGTCATCATTGACATAGGCAGGGAGGGTCGCTTGTGAATTGCCAGTACGCTATTAATGACAACTAGAGGTAGGATAAAGTTAAGAGATTAATAAATATTTTTCACTTAATCTTTATTATATGATAACCTCCAAAAACTGCATTCAAATTTATCAAGTGGCCAAATGCAAATCTTAAATCTTTGCCTCGTTTCTTCCATTGGATCTTAGAGCAAAGAGATCTGCTAAAAATCGCTAGTAAGACTGCTTTGGCGATTTGGTTTTTCGACCCCAATGTTCTCAGATTATGAATCTGAACAGCACACTACAAGAAAATGATGTTTGACACAAATATAAGTTTTACATTTTACTAATAGTACATACCAGAGAGATGGAAAGCTCCATGTCACATAGAGCAGCGTTGAGAACAGCTACTTCCTCTGGAACTAGGATTGGCAAGGAAAGCTGTGACTTTACTACTTTTTTGAAGTGTTCCATGTTATCCTTCATCACAGTTTCGCACGATGCCTTTTCATTTCGCATAGATTTCAGTACATCCAAAATTGAACGTAAAGCCTGTAGGACTTTTTGTTGATAACGAGATTCTGCTTCTCCATTTTCCTCTATTAAACAAAATAGAAAATATTAGAAAATTAAATAAATTAAAAATTTAACGTTGAAATATTGGAAGTACCTGTTGCAGAGGCTTCCTTCATTGATAACTTAATAGGTGACAATTGATGATCATAATCCTCCTCGGGGGTAGAATTAGGAGAATCTGGAACACTTTTGTTACCTAATTCAGCAGGGCCACAAATTCGCTTCGCTACCTTCGATGATCCTGCCTTTGGATGCGATTCAGCTTGACCTTCCCATTCCGATTCTTCGTCACCTGACAAATTTACTAGCTGTGAAATGCCAGGATGGTTTTCATAATTTTTTTCTTCGGAAGATGTTCGTTTATTTGATAACCGTCTTGAGTTAGATATCTCGTCTTCTAGTCTCGTCGATATCCGTCGTCTCGTATTAGATATCTCGTCTTGTTCTACTTGGACTTGAGCGCCTTCCATCTGTCTTATGGCGTCGAAATTTGGCACTGATGAAAGAAACAAACTAAAAAAAAGCACGAAAAAGATTTTGAAAAATGAATTACCTGGGCCGGTTTCCGTTAACAAATCGACTACGTCGTATTCCACATAGGAAGTTTCAGGAAAACGCCTTTTTTAAAACTTATGTCTCCCCAATTCCATGGTTTTACACCGTTTACATTAAATCCAGGCGAGGGATATAAAAAGTATGCAAGGTTGACGTCCATCCAGGTTTCTGGAACTTTGTAAACAAACGTCTGCACGCCTCCATCTGCATCAGGTTCTGTTGTAAGAACAACGTGATAATTTAATGGCGCTTGAAGAGCACTGGCAGGAGTACCAATATCACTATATATCCCCTTCCAGTTCGGATAGCAAACAAAATTCTGGCTTTCCTGAGAAAAAACCAAAACAGTCCAACATGTTAAAAACAATTAACTACCAGCTCAAATTAAAATTAAATTACTTGTTCTTCTGAGGGATAACACGTTCCACTCTTTGTTGTTTGATATGCCATTTTCGTCCGTTCCTTAACCTTTTACGAAATGAAATATAAATAACTAACAGAACAACAATTAAAACATCAATCCAATTTATTCCTATAATAAAAACTAAAAAACTAGAGAAATTTCAAGAACTTACTTAAAAGTTGATGTGTGATCCCTTAGGTTGAATGCACGAAATGAACGAAGTAGTGAAGTTAGGTAATGAGCAGGACTATTATGCATGCGGGTGTGTAATAAACTAATCCTGTAACGGTAGGCCTTCATTCATTAATTGTAGATTTATAGGTATTTTTTTGCATGCGGGCACAATCGAGCGCCAGATGGTGTCGTTGTATCCTCCCTCTTCTTATAATTGCTCTGATCAACCGTGATCAGAAAGGATTATAAGTTACAAGGATTTACAAGTTTACAGGCCGTAAACATTCAGTAGGCCTTGCTCAAACGTAATCTGTAATACACACTGGCCTAAACATATATTAGCTACAATGTTGACCGACGAAGAAATTAAAAAAGTTCTTTTATATTGTGAATTTTCGGTACGAAAGAGAAAACGTACGTTGGAAGAGTTGCAACCAACATACGCATCAGTTTTGCGAAGAAAAGCTTTGCGAGTTATTAAAGATTGGTGTACACAAGGCGTTCCAACAAGAATATGGAACAATGTTAAAAGCGATCCGAATCTTGTACTGAGGTTTAATTTGAAACCAATGGAAGAAATGCAATCCCAATTTCAGCTTGATGTGGTAACACATCATATGAATCATAATAACAGTTCGATAAATATAATTGTATAAAATTTGTTTTTATTAATCAGAATGCTTCAAATGATAATCAAGAAATCGCATCGATTATTGATGAAAACTCACTTGTAGAGGAAAATGATGACTCAGTTGATCATCAGTCGAAGGATACAACAATAAATGAGTTTGAGGGTATGGAAACTGTCCTATTTGAGAACGAAGCCCAATTACTGGAACAGAATGAACAGCCTGGAAATGAGCAAATGACTTTAATAAAGATTTTACGGCATTTTGCAGCTTACACAAATCAAAAACAAATACACCTAACGTATCTACTCAAATTACTGAAGCTGTATGAGCCTATTCCATATTATTCTTTGTTACCAAGCACTGGACAAGAACTTATGCATGTGGATGGAAGCGATTGGCCCACTTCAACAAATAATGCACAAAAATCAAGACAGTTGCCATCTGCTGTATCAATTAATGATGGAAAATATGTACATTTCGGCTTAGAAAATGCCTTAAGTGGAAATTCTGCTGGACTCATCCATCGCGACGCAGATTTGATGCAATTTGTTGATTTGTACTATAAAAATGCAAGTATTCTTCCCAAAAATTTGCAAAAAGAGTAAATATTATATTTTTATCCTTTACCTTACAGTGCATATAATTTCCTCAATCTTTACATAGATTGAAGCATTTGACGTTTACTCAATTACGGAGAAAGCTAAAGCCACTCTACGAGGAGAAAAAATTGTAGTTCCTGAATTGTGTTTGGAGAAAACCCCTCATTTCAACATAGATATCAACATCGACGAAGCCAAGCTAAACGAAGACGAAAATGCTCCTACGATAACACCTATTCTTGGAAGAATTCACTCAATTCAGTCAGATGCAAAAAGTCTTGACAACATCACTCTTTTGGAGACTTCAGTTTTCATCATCGGTTTTTATGTTGGAAAGGGTAAGCCTACCGATATTCACAGATTTCTTCAAGACCTTATTCGTGAACTTTCTCACCTTTCCCCTTCAAATGAAAACATTGCCGACATAAATGAGCGTTGCTGCACAGCTTCACTTCGTTGTGTCATTGCTGATGGTCCAATGAGATCTTTTCTTAAAAGAACTAAAGGGCATTCCGGTTATTGGTGTTGTGACCGTTGTATTCAGAAAGGTGAAATGGTTAATCGAACTATCTTACTACGAAATGTCAATGCCCCTGCTAGAACCGATGCAGATTTCTTGACTTATCATGTCAACGATTATTCTATTGATGAACACTTGAAAGACCCAAAAGATGTTAGTCCTTTCCTCAATGTAAATTTGCCAATGGTATCAGGCTTTGTCATTGATCCTATGCATACTGTTATCGAGGGTGCCTTTGGCCGACGTTTAGAGGGATTTGTATTCGTAGCCAGCCGAGGGCAAACTTACAAGCACACAGATAGCTGAAGCCAACAAACGAATCAAGTTCTTTCACTTGTGCCGACCATACGGATTTGACCGTTTTGTTGACAAGCTGGAAAAATGCAAGAACTATAAGATTCATGTGAAACGTAACATTCTCTATTATCTATTATTTCCTCTCTTCAAGGGAATTCTCAGTGAAAATGACCTCGAACATATTATGTTGTTACAATATGGCATGATGTTATTGGGGTCTTTCAATGGAGAACCCGTTCCAAAAGAAAGAATTTTAAAGGCCAAAAACATCTTAGATAGATATTCTGTGGAGCTGACTGAGAGAGAAATACCTTGTCGATTTGTCAGCCATCAAGTTTCTCATGTGTGGCAGGATTCAGAAAACTTTCAATGCGGGATTGAAACTCTGAGTGCATTCCCTTTCGAGAGTTTCCAAGTTTTCTTTCGAAGATGTATAAGAAGTGGAAATCTCCAAGCTGAACAGATACGTAACAGATGTGTTGAAAAGTCTAAGTACCAACTCCCGACAACTTCATGTGGAACTATTATTGAGACTAAAGTACAATTAATGCTGGAAGGAATAAAAAATAACAGCAGGGTACTTAAATATTGCAATAAGGGAGGTCGATGGCCTAAAAAAATTTTTTTCAATAACTTTGTCTTGACTCATTTATTCCCCAATAATATTTTTCTCGATAACCAAAAATCTGCCTTCGTTTGTGTTGACATTCTTGCGTGTAGTGGTATGGAATTAGTTGAAATTGTTGCACGTAAATTTGTATCTCTTGAAAATGCCCATGTTCAGCCATATCGATCGTCAGATCACAACATATTTTCTGCTCATACCCTCAGTGCGCCTACATTTTTCCGCTATCCTTCACAAGTATTTTGTAAAATGATGGCTCTTCCTCTTAATCCAACTCCACCAATATCTTTTGAAAATGAGGAATTACGTTGGTATTTAGTTCCTCTGTTGCATACATCTGATAATTTCAACTAAATACAACTTTGTAAATTGCCATCTAAATGTCAGCGGTAATTTTATTTTGTAATCAGCCAGGTGTTTTGTCATCTGAAGGTCTATTGGTTAAAGAGTTGGATCATGAATAAAAAGGTCAAAGGATCAAATCCCGGATAAGACAAATCTTTATTGTTCGTATATTCAAATATATGTGGTATAAAATTTATGAAAATATTTCTGATGAAAATTTTAAATCGGAGAATTGACTTTAAAAAAATCAATTTATAATGAAGAAAGCTAACGATTCTTGACTGCATTTATCATTTCCATATATTTTGCATTTATTTTGAAAATAACAAACTCAAATTCCCAAACTTCGGCTGGAAAACATAAAATTCAGAAAAACTCTAATACAACTCTATTTATATGCGTTGACTTTGAGTGGGCTGAAACGGAATAGTCCCCAGACGCTAAAATTCTTCTCGGGTAGTAAGGCGAGCAAAAGTGCCCCTGTGGACGCAGCTTAAAAAAGGGAAAAGAGTTTTAAGAGAAAAATTCATCCCCGGCTTAACCAACAGCCAAATATGTTTAAGACGGATTGCGACCCAACCTCTCAAGTTCCTTGTCATATTACGCAATGCTTAATGGTGTTCTAGACGCGTTCATGTAAAGACATATACATTTGACATTTTCCGCCCATCAATAACATCCTTCGATAGCTCAGTTGGTAGAGCGGTGGACTGTAGAATCGAAAACAGTATTAGCATTAAATAATAAGTTATCCATAGGTCGCTGGTTCAAATCCGGCTCGAAGGAATGGATTGACCATATATGTTTCTAACTATAAATGATTCGAAATGTGAGGAGAGATCAGCTACAGCTAAAGATGGCCAATATGACGTCAGAAGCTACAAGACACTAAAAATTAAACTCAACACATAGTCTGTAATATGTGTGGCTCATTGGTCTAGTGGTATGATTCCTGCTTTGGGTGTAGGAGGCCCCGGGTTCAAATCCCGGATGAGCCCAATGTTAATCCAAACCGATTATAGAAATATCATTCATGTGACTTAAATGTGAAAACTTGCATCATCGATTATTGTCCGTAGATACACTTTTCCATATGTCTTGAATTTCTCTGAAAACGAGTTAATGAATCTTTACCATTGGCTTTCTGTGTTCCTTAAAATAAGTAAATTAAACCATTTGTAACTTAAAGAACCTCTCTAGAGGTTAATCAAAATGAATAATTTACATGTCCAACGATAATACCAAACCAAGCTACTAACCAATCTACCAGATTGATTCACGTGTTGTAATTGGAGACTTATTTTCGTTTTTTTCGCACCGGGAAACATCTGTTTGCCGAATCAGTAGGGTAGCGTGGCCGAGCGGTCTAAGGCGCTGGTTTAAGGCACCAGTCTCTTCGGAGGCGTGGGTTCGAATCCCATCGCTGCCATTCATTACAAATCTACACAGAACTTATCTTTAAAGATTATGTTTGAGCGAACCATGGCATGATAATTTAAGTTTCAATAATTCATGCAACAACAACAATATGGTCGTGTGGCCTAATGGATAAGGCGTCGGACTTCGGATCCGAAGATTGCAGGTTCGAGTCCTGCTACGATCAGTTATATATTTATAGTCACTTTTAGTAAATTGATGATACAACCCTGATGGCAATAGAAATATATTCTACAATACTACCATCGAGCTATTACCTGACTATCCCCTGAATTAGCTCCTAATTGTATGCGATGTTTCAAGGGCATATACCAAGGTGGGAGTTAAAGAAGTACTTCGGAAGGTGGTCATTACAAAGACTTTAACATTCGATGTTTTCTTTGACACTCCCAACGATGGTTTCTAAACGCAACGGCTAGGCATATTTTAATCCTGCTGAACTAGCACAGATAGAACTTTGGTTTCTTCTTTGATCTCGGCTGACCGTCGTTCTTATCTTTCATTAAAAAGAAGAACATCACTTGTAAATCTAGTAGTTTAAATTTTAGAAAACGCGGGCCCATCCGGGAATTGAACCCGGGATCACTTACACCCGAAGCAAGTATCATACTACTAGACCAATGAGCCTTTCACGCGTTATATAAGACTTGCATCATCGATTATTGTCCGTAGATACACTTTTCCATATGTCTTGAATTTCTCTGAAAACGAGTTAATGAATCTTTACCATTGGCTTTCTGTGTTCCTTAAAATAAGTAAATTAAACCATTTGTAACTTAAAGAACCTCTCTAGAGGTTAAACAAAATGAATAATTTACATGTCCAACGATAATACCAAACCAAGCTACTAACCAATCTACCAGATTGATTCACGTGTTGTAATTGGAGACTTATTTTCGTTTTTTTCGCACCGGGAAACATCTGTTTGCCGAATCAGTAGGGTAGCGTGGCCGAGCGGTCTAAGGCGCTGGTTTAAGGCACCAGTCTCTTCGGAGGCGTGGGTTCGAATCCCATCGCTGCCATTCATTACAAATCTACACAGAACTTATCTTTAAAGATTATGTTTGAGCGAACCATGGCATGATAATTTAAATTTCAATAATTCATGCAACAACAACAATATGGTCGTGTGGCCTAATGGATAAGGCGTCGGACTTCGGATCCGAAGATTGCAGGTTCGAGTCCTGCTACGATCAGTTATATATTTATAGTCACTTTTAGTAAATTGATGATACAACCCTGATGGCAATAGAAATATATTCTACAATACTACCATCGAGCTATTACCTGACTATCCCCTGAATTAGCTCCTAATTGTATGCGATGTTTCAAGGGCATATACCAAGGTGGGAGTTAAAGAAGTACTTCGGAAGGTGGTCATTACAAAGACTTTAACATTCGATGTTTTCTTTGACACTCCCAACGATGGTTTCTAAACGCAACGGCTAGGCATATTTTAATCCTGCTGAACTAGCACAGATAGAACTTTGGTTTCTTCTTTGATCTCGGCTGACCGTCGTTCTTATCTTTCATTAAAAAGAAGAACATCACTTGTAAATCTAGTAGTTTAAATTTTAGAAAACGCGGGCCCATCCGGGAATTGAACCCGGGATCACTTACACCCGAAGCAAGTATCATACTACTAGACCAATGAGCCTTTCACGCGTTTTATAAGTCGCGTATAATAAAAAAGTATTCATTGTTACTTATCATCAAAACTGAATGGCCTTACAAGGGTGAAACTGTTAAAAATTAGAGGTTCCACTGAGAATCGAACTCAGATTATCAGAGTCAAAGTCTGATGTGATAACCATTACACCGTGGAACCTTGTTTTCAGCTCGCCTACGTCAAAATGCAAAAATTCTATTACGCCTCACGACCATTTGGATGGTAGAAAACAACTGCTAAACATTTTAAATATGAAAGCATTTAATTTTCAATACAAACAGTAGTGCTTACTGACACATTTAGAATTGTTTCTTCAATGGAGACCAAAGACAATTTAGTTCACTAGGAATTGTTTCAACAACTTTGATTTTCGAGTTAAATTGCTGTTTGCTTAAATAATAAGAGAGTATAAATAATCCGCTATCTAGGACTACAAGGTTTTTTCACTCTAAACCCCCGAACACGGCACAACCATTTTACCTCTAAGGTTCAGACGTACCCAAATGCAATCTGGATGCGTTTCTTTAAGATGGATTCTTTAAGAAGGGGCTTGTTACGCCCTAGTAAGGCGTAGCAAAAGTGCCCCTGTGGACGCAGCTTAAAAAAGGGAAAAGAGTTTTAAGAGAAAAATTCATCCCCGGCTTAACCAACAGCCAAATATGTTTAAGACGGATTGCGACCCAACCTCTCAAGTTCCTTGTCATATTACGCAATGCTTAATGGTGTTCTAGACGCGTTCATGTAAAGACATATACATTTGACATTTTCCGCCCATCAATAACATCCTTCGATAGCTCAGTTGGTAGAGCGGTGGACTGTAGAATCGAAAACAGTATTAGCATTAAATAATAAGTTATCCATAGGTCGCTGGTTCAAATCCGGCTCGAAGGAATGGATTGACCATATATGTTTCTAACTATAAATGATTCGAAATGTGAGGAGAGATCAGCTACAGCTAAAGATGGCCAATATGACGTCAGAAGCTACAAGACACTAAAAATTAAACTCAACACATAGTCTGTAATATGTGTGGCTCATTGGTCTAGTGGTATGATTCCTGCTTTGGGTGTAGGAGGCCCCGGGTTCAAATCCCGGATGAGCCCAATGTTAATCCAAACCGATTATAGAAATATCATTCATGTGACTTAAATGTGAAAACTTGCATCATCGATTATTGTCCGTAGATACACTTTTCCATATGTCTTGAATTTCTCTGAAAACGAGTTAATGAATCTTTACCATTGGCTTTCTGTGTTCCTTAAAATAAGTAAATTAAACCATTTGTAACTTAAAGAACCTCTCTAGAGGTTAAACAAAATGAATAATTTACATGTCCAACGATAATACCAAACCAAGCTACTAACCAATCTACCAGATTGATTCACGTGTTGTAATTGGAGACTTATTTTCGTTTTTTTCGCACCGGGAAACATCTGTTTGCCGAATTAGTAGGGTAGCGTGGCCGAGCGGTCTAAGGCGCTGGTTTAAGGCACCAGTCTCTTCGGAGGCGTGGGTTCGAATCCCATCGCTGCCATTCATTACAAATCTACACAGAACTTATCTTTAAAGATTATGTTTGAGCGAACCATGGCATGATAATTTAAATTTCAATAATTCATGCAACAACAACAATATGGTCGTGTGGCCTAATGGATAAGGCGTCGGACTTCGGATCCGAAGATTGCAGGTTCGAGTCCTGCTACGATCAGTTATATATTTATAGTCACTTTTAGTAAATTGATGATACAACCCTGATGGCAATAGAAATATATTCTACAATACTACCATCGAGCTATTACCTGACTATCCCCTGAATTAGCTCCTAATTGTATGCGATGTTTCAAGGGCATATACCAAGGTGGGAGTTAAAGAAGTACTTCGGAAGGTGGTCATTACAAAGACTTTAACATTCGATGTTTTCTTTGACACTCCCAACGATGGTTTCTAAACGCAACGGCTAGGCATATTTTAATCCTGCTGAACTAGCACAGATAGAACTTTGGTTTCTTCTTTGATCTCGGCTGACCGTCGTTCTTATCTTTCATTAAAAAGAAGAACATCACTTGTAAATCTAGTAGTTTAAATTTTAGAAAACGCGGGCCCATCCGGGAATTGAACCCGGGATCACTTACACCCGAAGCAAGTATCATACTACTAGACCAATGAGCCTTTCACGCGTTTTATAAGTCGCGTATAATAAAAAAGTATTCATTGTTACTTATCATCAAAACTGAATGGCCTTACAAGGGTGAAACTGTTAAAAATTAGAGGTTCCACTGAGAATCGAACTCAGATTATCAGAGTCAAAGTCTGATGTGATAACCATTACACCGTGGAACCTTGTTTTCAGCTCGCCTACGTCAAAATGCAAAAATTCTATTACGCCTCACGACCATTTGGATGGTAGAAAACAACTGCTAAACATTTTAAATATGAAAGCATTTAATTTTCAATACAAACAGTAGTGCTTACTGACACATTTAGAATTGTTTCTTCAATGGAGACCAAAGACAATTTAGTTCACTAGGAATTGTTTCAACAACTTTGATTTTCGAGTTAAATTGCTGTTTGCTTAAATAATAAGAGAGTATAAATAATCCGCTATCTAGGACTACAAGGTTTTTTCACTCTAAACCCCCGAACACGGCACAACCATTTTACCTCTAAGGTTCAGACGTACCCAAATGCAATCTGGATGCGTTTCTTTAAGATGGATTCTTTAAGAAGGGGCTTGTTACGCCCTAGTAAGGCGTAGCAAAAGTGCCCCTGTGGACGCAGCTTAAAAAAGGGAAAAGAGTTTTAAGAGAAAAATTCATCCCCGGCTTAACCAACAGCCAAATATGTTTAAGACGGATTGCGACCCAACCTCTCAAGTTCCTTGTCATATTACGCAATGCTTAATGGTGTTCTAGACGCGTTCATGTAAAGACATATACATTTGACATTTTCCGCCCATCAATAACATCCTTCGATAGCTCAGTTGGTAGAGCGGTGGACTGTAGAATCGAAAAAGTATTAGCATTAAATAATAAGTTATCCATAGGTCGCTGGTTCAAATCCGGCTCGAAGGAATGGATTGACCATATATGTTTCTAACTATAAATGATTCGAAATGTGAGGAGAGATCAGCTACAGCTAAAGATGGCCAATATGACGTCAGAAGCTACAAGACACTAAAAATTAAACTCAACACATAGTCTGTAATATGTGTGGCTCATTGGTCTAGTGGTATGATTCCTGCTTTGGGTGTAGGAGGCCCCGGGTTCAAATCCCGGATGAGCCTAATGTTAATCCAAACCGATTATAGAAATATCATTCATGTGACTTAAATGTGAAAACTTGCATCATCGATTATTGTCCGTAGATACACTTTTCCATATGTCTTGAATTTCTCTGAAAACGAGTTAATGAATCTTTACCATTGGCTTTCTGTGTTCCTTAAAATAAGTAAATTAAACCATTTGTAACTTAAAGAACCTCTCTAGAGGTTAAACAAAATGAATAATTTACATGTCCAACGATAATACCAAACCAAGCTACTAACCAATCTACCAGATTGATTCACGTGTTGTAATTGGAGACTTATTTTCGTTTTTTTCGCACCGGGAAACATCTGTTTGCCGGATCAGTAGGGTAGCGTGGCCGAGCGGTCTAAGGCGCTGGTTTAAGGCACCAGTCTCTTCGGAGGCGTGGGTTCGAATCCCATCGCTGCCATTCATTACAAATCTACACAGAACTTATCTTTAAAGATTATGTTTGAGCGAACCATGGCATGATAATTTAAATTTCAATAATTCATGCAACAACAACAATATGGTCGTGTGGCCTAATGGATAAGGCGTCGGACTTCGGATCCGAAGATTGCAGGTTCGAGTCCTGCTACGATCAGTTATATATTTATAGTCACTTTTAGTAAATTGATGATACAACCCTGATGGCAATAGAAATATATTCTACAATACTACCATCGAGCTATTACCTGACTATCCCCTGAATTAGCTCCTAATTGTATGCGATGTTTCAAGGGCATATACCAAGGTGGGAGTTAAAGAAGTACTTCGGAAGGTGGTCATTACAAAGACTTTAACATTCGATGTTTTCTTTGACACTCCCAACGATGGTTTCTAAACGCAACGGCTAGGCATATTTTAATCCTGCTGAACTAGCACAGATAGAACTTTGGTTTCTTCTTTGATCTCGGCTGACCGTCGTTCTTATCTTTCATTAAAAAGAAGAACATCACTTGTAAATCTAGTAGTTTAAATTTTAGAAAACGCGGGCCCATCCGGGAATTGAACCCGGGATCACTTACACCCGAAGCAAGTATCATACTACTAGACCAATGAGCCTTTCACGCGTTTTATAAGTCGCGTATAATAAAAAAGTATTCATTGTTACTTATCATCAAAACTGAATGGCCTTACAAGGGTGAAACTGTTAAAAATTAGAGGTTCCACTGAGAATCGAACTCAGATTATCAGAGTCAAAGTCTGATGTGATAACCATTACACCATGGAACCTTGTTTTCAGCTCGCCTACGTCAAAATGCAAAAATTCTATTACGCCTCACGACCATTTGGATGGTAGAAAACAACTGCTAAACATTTTAAATATGAAAGCATTTAATTTTCAATACAAACAGTAGTGCTTACTGACACATTTAGAATTGTTTCTTCAATGGAGACCAAAGACAATTTAGTTCACTAGGAATTGTTTCAACAACTTTGATTTTCGAGTTAAATTGCTGTTTGCTTAAATAATAAGAGAGTATAAATAATCCGCTATCTAGGACTACAAGGTTTTTTCACTCTAAACCCCCGAACACGGCACAACCATTTTACCTCTAAGGTTCAGACGTACCCAAATGCAATCTGGATGCGTTTCTTTAAGATGGATTCTTTAAGAAGGGGCTTGTTACGCCCTACCCGAGTAAAAGTTTTTCGTTCGAATTTTCGTTTTAAATCCATCAAATCGATGCAAAAAGCGTCTAAAATGCATACGACAATTTTGATTATTAACCGAGATTTAACGCTGTTGTTTCGGTTTTTAGACGGTATTAAAACAGTAAATCGACTGCGTTTACAATTCAAATTGCAATTGACACACAATTGCATTCCAAGTCCATCTTTAAATGCTTTAAAAATAAATTCAACAATTTGATCTAAAATTAATACGATAGAACTTACACTGAGGTCGAAAGCAGATTTGATACAAATAAATCTCAAGATATTTATTGTTTTCCTTTACGTTATACAAAATGAAAACTTTGCCATATTTCGATACAACATATCAAGAGTAGAAACTGATAATATGCAAAAAACCAGATAATTGGATAGTTGCCTAAAAATTTACGACAATTTGCAGGGATTGCTCGATATGTTGTTTTAAATTGCAACGTCGAATTACTTAATAGACTTGAGCTCTTCCTCCTTATCGGTAAGTGTTCCATATCGAGATGGATTCGTTCATCTCAGCTGCAATTCCATGAGTTGAACGCGATATTCTTCACCTTTACGAGCCTGAATGTTATAAAAAAAGAATTGTTAATCAAATTATCTAAATCATTTTATGTCAATATACGTACAACCTCTGAATTTCTTTGTATGCCAACTTTTCACGTTCATTTTCTAGACGGCGATATTCAATATCTAACTCATGGAATCTGCAGTTGAGTTCAGAATACTGGCTCTTAAGCTCAGCGTTCTCATCTAGTAAAGGAAATATTGTCAGAAAATAACAAGTGAAACTCGGAAAATATGAACTTACCGCCCAATTTCTTGTTTTCACGGGTAAGCTGATCTTTCAGTTCGCAAGTTTTGTCCAGTTCGTGAGTCAAATGGGAAATCTGTCCCCTTGTTACGATTATCTCTCTTGGAAGCGTAGTAAAGGACAGTCAGCTCAATCTCATCCAACTTGAATTTGAATTCAATGTTGATGAGCTCAAGTTGCTTGCGGTGGTGCTATTAGCCTGGATTAATCAAGTTTCAATTATAAAACTTCGCTTATTTTAGTGTTTTGATTAATTACCTTCTCCAAATCGATAATGAGAACGTCTACCTCACTCTGTAGACGTGACGTCCTCTTCTCCAAACCTGAGCATTTGGAAATCAAAGCGCTGATCTGTTTTTCAGTTATGTAACCTGGATGTGAAATTTGCGCCTAACAAATAGGAAATGAATCACGAACCGTTTTCATCAAATCGAAGGGGAAATTTATAAGTCCTACCTGATTTCTTCGATCTCTTCGGTAAGAAAAGTGCAGGCATGTTCGTACTTGGATGCGTTCTTTGTCTTCAAAGCGACGACGCAGATGTTCGAATTGATTTGGCTTGAGCTGAGTTGGTCTTCAAATAGCTGATATTTTCGTACCTGAATTTCAGCTATCGAACTTCCTTGGTTCAATGTTTTCCTGTTGACCAAATAAATTTATTGTGATCATTTTCCTTTAACAAATTGTAAATTAACCGTTGTCTAAAAGTATACAAACGAGTTTTGTGGCTGCTGATGTCGATAATATGCTGTTGAGCTCTTCCACTTAGAGTGTGTACTCATGAACGTGCAACTCTAACTTTTCTACTTGCTTGGTGTACGTTTTAACTGGCCTGGAAAAATAAACAATGATTTAAGAATAATTATTCCGTACTGTTCAAGAAGAATCTACAATGGGATCTTACCCTTTCTTTGTAGGCTGACTCAACTTGAGACATAAGCTCGACTGCAGAGACAACAGCTCCTTCTGCAACTTTGACTTCTCTTTATCAGCCCTGAATGAACTACTTGATGAATCTTTGCTAGGAGAATTATCAATTGGGCGTTTCTTAGCTCTGTTCTTGAGATTTAACTTCTTCGCCTAGATATTTTCAAAATAGAGAATTATTCTTCTCGTCGTGTCACATCAAAACGCTTTGACTAAAAATTACCTTTAACTTCTTCGCTACTGTATAGTGAATTATTCTTTCCAATGACTTATTCCTTGGCAATGTTAAGGTTATTTCTTTTATTACTCGGCTGAAAGAACAGAAGCAGAATTATGTAAAAAAACATTTGTTCTCACAGAAAAAACAAACAATTCTTACCTTAACTGAATGCTATCACTTCCAGAAGCAGCCAATCTTCCCAAACTTCTCGCAAGAAATAACCAGATAGCCAGTTCCATAAGCTCAACTACACAGGGGCTTCCGATATACCCAGCTCCTCTAGTGAAAAACTCCTTTTCAGTCAACATACCTATAATAATAAACATAATTATATAAAAATATTTGTTCTAGCACAAAAACAACAATTCTTACCTTTCCTAATTAAGGACAAAACAGATGTCTACAACAAGTTTCTTAGAAAAGAAAACATATCGTCTGCGTCACAAACATAATTATTCATTTGAAAACAAATGACAAACGACAGTCGTTTAGAACATTAAAAGAAACACAACTAACACATTTACGAAGAAAACTTTCACCATGAAAATAACCTTGAATAGAATATAATCAAGGATTCTGACAGCTATCAATTGGCGACAACTCTGGTTTAACTGACAAAAACTACAGCAGACGACTGTTGAAAATTGCCAACGTCAACAACAAGCACGCCGAATGGGACTAATCAGCATATAACTATACAGCGCACTAAACCAAAAATATGAAAAAAACAAATCATTTGACAGATATATTCTTCAAAATAAATAAGAAGTTAAAAAAGTTAGATTCAGTTATTAACATTGTTATCATTGCGGCTTATGAGGCGATGAGGCAAAATAAAAACAAAAATACTTCTAAATATCCTAAATGTACATATAGGTAAACCTTGTTTCTTTTTGTTGATTAATGCTATTTTCTTTTAAGCTTCATTTTCAATTAAATCGTAGTAAGTCAAAGAACGAGTTTATCCCATGTTTTAAATTTTTACATGAATCAAACTCATGTTTCATGTATGCTTCCAAAGAATGAGAAATAACCAGGTAAAAATAAAAAATTGGTAAATTCTTTTCAGTTATTAAATGTGTGTTAGGGATGAAATTGAACAATTGATCTCTTTTATTTTTTTCTCTCACAAAATTTTCTTCTCTTACGAAAGAATCACATGATAATGTGGAATTTTACAGAAAAGAAATTACACAGAGTTACGTTTTTTGGGGGCTGCTCGTGTTGCGCATCGTACTCAATAAGAGCTTTATTCAACTGCACCATCCGTTGGTCGATAGCCATGATCGTTTCCTTGTCAGCTTTAGTTATTGCTGCATCATCGTCATCAACTTGGTTTTCAGTTGCCGCTGCACACGCGGACTTAGTTATGGACTGGCTGTATTCGTACCCAATAAATCTCCGAGCTTTTTGAATAACTTCGGTCATCATTGACATAGGCAGGGAGGGTCGCTTGTGAATTGCCAGTACGCTATTAATGACAACTAGAGGTAGGATAAAGTTAAGAGATTAATAAATATTTTTCACTTAATCTTTATTATATGATAACCTCCAAAAACTGCATTCAAATTTATCAAGTGGCCAAATGCAAATCTTAAATCTTTGCCTCGTTTCTTCCATTGGATCTTAGAGCAAAGAGATCTGCTAAAAATCGCTAGTAAGACTGCTTTGGCGATTTGGTTTTTCGACCCCAATGTTCTCAGATTATGAATCTGAACAGCACACTACAAGAAAATGATGTTTGACACAAATATAAGTTTTACATTTTACTAATAGTACATACCAGAGAGATGGAAAGCTCCATGTCACATAGAGCAGCGTTGAGAACAGCTACTTCCTCTGGAACTAGGATTGGCAAGGAAAGCTGTGACTTTACTACTTTTTTGAAGTGTTCCATGTTATCCTTCATCACAGTTTCGCACGATGCCTTTTCATTTCGCATAGATTTCAGTACATCCAAAATTGAACGTAAAGCCTGTAGGACTTTTTGTTGATAACGAGATTCTGCTTCTCCATTTTCCTCTATTAAACAAAATAGAAAATATTAGAAAATTAAATAAATTAAAAATTTAACGTTGAAATATTGGAAGTACCTGTTGCAGAGGCTTCCTTCATTGATAACTTAATAGGTGACAATTGATGATCATAATCCTCCTCGGGGGTAGAATTAGGAGAATCTGGAACACTTTTGTTACCTAATTCAGCAGGGCCACAAATTCGCTTCGCTACCTTCGATGATCCTGCCTTTGGATGCGATTCAGCTTGACCTTCCCATTCCGATTCTTCGTCACCTGACAAATTTACTAGCTGTGAAATGCCAGGATGGTTTTCATAATTTTTTTCTTCGGAAGATGTTCGTTTATTTGATAACCGTCTTGAGTTAGATATCTCGTCTTCTAGTCTCGTCGATATCCGTCGTCTCGTATTAGATATCTCGTCTTGTTCTACTTGGACTTGAGCGCCTTCCATCTGTCTTATGGCGTCGAAATTTGGCACTGATGAAAGAAACAAACTAAAAAAAGCACGAAAAAGATTTTGAAAAATGAATTACCTGGGCCGGTTTCCGTTAACAAATCGACTACGTCGTATTCCACATAGGAAGTTTCAGGAAAACGCCTTTTTTTAAAACTTATGTCTCCCCAATTCCATGGTTTTACACCGTTTACATTAAATCCAGGCGAGGGATATAAAAAGTATGCAAGGTTGACGTCCATCCAGGTTTCTGGAACTTTGTAAACAAACGTCTGCACGCCTCCATCTACATCAGGTTCTGTTGTAAGAACAACGTGATAATTTAATGGCGCTTGAAGAGCACTGGCAGGAGTACCAATATCACTATATATCCCCTTCCAGTTCGGATAGCAAACAAAATTCTGGCTTTCCTGAGAAAAAACCAAAACAGTCCAACATGTTAAAAACAATTAACTACCAGCTCAAATTAAAATTAAATTACTTGTTCTTCTGAGGGATAACACGTTCCACTCTTTGTTGTTTGATATGCCATTTTCGTCCGTTCCTTAACCTTTTACGAAATGAAATATAAATAACTAACAGAACAACAATTAAAACATCAATCCAATTTATTCCTATAATAAAAACTAAAAAACTAGAGAAATTTCAAGAACTTACTTAAAAGTTGATGTGTGATCCCTTAGGTTGAATGCACGAAATGAACGAAGTAGTGAAGTTAGGTAATGAGCAGGACTATTATGCATGCGGGTGTGTAATAAACTAATCCTGTAACGGTAGGCCTTCATTCATTAATTGTAGATTTATAGGTATTTTTTTGCATGCGGGCACAATCGAGCGCCAGATGGTGTCGTTGTATCCTCCCTCTTCTTATAATTGCTCTGATCAACCGTGATCAGAAAGGATTATAAGTTACAAGGATTTACAAGTTTACAGGCCGTAAACATTCAGTAGGCCTTGCTCAAACGTAATCTGTAATACACACTGGCCTAAACATATATTAGCTACAATGTTGACCGACGAAGAAATTAAAAAAGTTCTTTTATATTGTGAATTTTCGGTACGAAAGAGAAAACGTACGTTGGAAGAGTTGCAACCAACATACGCATCAGTTTTGCGAAGAAAAGCTTTGCGAGTTATTAAAGATTGGTGTACACAAGGCGTTCCAACAAGAATATGGAACAATGTTAAAAGCGATCCGAATCTTGTACTGAGGTTTAATTTGAAACCAATGGAAGAAATGCAATCCCAATTTCAGCTTGATGTGGTAACACATCATATGAATCATAATAACAGTTCGATAAATATAATTGTATAAAATTTGTTTTTATTAATCAGAATGCTTCAAATGATAATCAAGAAATCGCATCGATTATTGATGAAAACTCACTTGTAGAGGAAAATGATGACTCAGTTGATCATCAGTCGAAGGATACAACAATAAATGAGTTTGAGGGTATGGAAACTGTCCTATTTGAGAACGAAGCCCAATTACTGGAACAGAATGAACAGCCTGGAAATGAGCAAATGACTTTAATAAAGATTTTACGGCATTTTGCAGCTTACACAAATCAAAAACAAATACACCTAACGTATCTACTCAAATTACTGAAGCTGTATGAGCCTATTCCATATTATTCTTTGTTACCAAGCACTGGACAAGAACTTATGCATGTGGATGGAAGCGATTGGCCCACTTCAACAAATAATGCACAAAAATCAAGACAGTTGCCATCTGCTGTATCAATTAATGATGGAAAATATGTACATTTCGGCTTAGAAAATGCCTTAAGTGGAAATTCTGCTGGACTCATCCATCGCGACGCAGATTTGATGCAATTTGTTGATTTGTACTATAAAAATGCAAGTATTCTTCCCAAAAATTTGCAAAAAGAGTAAATATTATATTTTTATCCTTTACCTTACAGTGCATATAATTTCCTCAATCTTTACATAGATTGAAGCATTTGACGTTTACTCAATTACGGAGAAAGCTAAAGCCACTCTACGAGGAGAAAAAATTGTAGTTCCTGAATTGTGTTTGGAGAAAACCCCTCATTTCAACATAGATATCAACATCGACGAAGCCAAGCTAAACGAAGACGAAAATGCTCCTACGATAACACCTATTCTTGGAAGAATTCACTCAATTCAGTCAGATGCAAAAAGTCTTGACAACATCACTCTTTTGGAGACTTCAGTTTTCATCATCGGTTTTTATGTTGGAAAGGGTAAGCCTACCGATATTCACAGATTTCTTCAAGACCTTATTCGTGAACTTTCTCACCTTTCCCCTTCAAATGAAAACATTGCCGACATAAATGAGCGTTGCTGCACAGCTTCACTTCGTTGTGTCATTGCTGATGGTCCAATGAGATCTTTTCTTAAAAGAACTAAAGGGCATTCCGGTTATTGGTGTTGTGACCGTTGTATTCAGAAAGGTGAAATGGTTAATCGAACTATCTTACTACGAAATGTCAATGCCCCTGCTAGAACCGATGCAGATTTCTTGACTTATCATGTCAACGATTATTCTATTGATGAACACTTGAAAGACCCAAAAGATGTTAGTCCTTTCCTCAATGTAAATTTGCCAATGGTATCAGGCTTTGTCATTGATCCTATGCATACTGTTATCGAGGGTGCCTTTGGCCGACGTTTAGAGGGATTTGTATTCGTGCCAGCTGAGGGCAAACTTACAAGCACACAGATAGCTGAAGCCAACAAACGAATCAAGTTCTTTCACTTGTGCCGACCATACGGATTTGACCGTTTTGTTGACAAGCTGGAAAAATGCAAGAACTATAAGATTCATGTGAAACGTAACATTCTTTATTATCTATTATTTCCTCTCTTCAAGGGAATTCTCAGTGAAAATGACCTCGAACATATTATGTTGTTACAATATGGCATGATGTTATTGGGGTCTTTCAATGGAGAACCCGTTCCAAAAGAAAGAATTTTAAAGGCCAAAAACATCTTAGATAGATATTCTGTGGAGCTGACTGAGAGAGAAATACCTTGTCGATTTGTCAGCCATCAAGTTTCTCATGTGTGGCAGGATTCAGAAAACTTTCAATGCGGGATTGAAACTCTGAGTGCATTCCCTTTCGAGAGTTTCCAAGTTTTCTTTCGAAGATGTATAAGAAGTGGAAATCTCCAAGCTGAACAGATACGTAACAGATGTGTTGAAAAGTCTAAGTACCAACTCCCGACAACTTCATGTGGAACTATTATTGAGACTAAAGTACAATTAATGCTGGAAGGAATAAAAAATAACAGCAGGGTACTTAAATATTGCAATAAGGGAGGTCGATGGCCTAAAAAAATTTTTTTCAATAACTTTGTCTTGACTCATTTATTCCCCAATAATATTTTTCTCGATAACCAAAAATCTGCCTTCGTTTGTGTTGACATTCTTGCGTGTAGTGGTATGGAATTAGTTGAAATTGTTGCACGTAAATTTGTATCTCTTGAAAATGCCCATGTTCAGCCATATCGATCGTCAGATCACAACATATTTTCTGCTCATACCCTCAGTGCGCCTACATTTTTCCGCTATCCTTCACAAGTATTTTGTAAAATGATGGCTCTTCCTCTTAATCCAACTCCACCAATATCTTTTGAAAATGAGGAATTACGTTGGTATTTAGTTCCTCTGTTGCATACATCTGATAATTTCAACTAAATACAACTTTGTAAATTGCCATCTAAATGTCAGCGGTAATTTTATTTTGTAATCAGCCAGGTGTTTTGTCATCTGAAGGTCTATTGGTTAAAGAGTTGGATCATGAATAAAAAGGTCAAAGGATCAAATCCCGGATAAGACAAATCTTTATTGTTCGTATATTCAAATATATGTGGTATAAAATTTATGAAAATATTTCTGATGAAAATTTTAAATCGGAGAATTGACTTTAAAAAAATCAATTTATAATGAAGAAAGCTAACGATTCTTGACTGCATTTATCATTTCCATATATTTTGCATTTATTTTGAAAATAACAAACTCAAATTCCCAAACTTCGGCTGGAAAACATAAAATTCAGAAAAACTCTAATACAACTCTATTTATATGCGTTGACTTTGAGTGGGCTGAAACGGAATAGTCCCCAGACGCTAAAATTCTTCTCGGGTAGTAAGGCGTAGCAAAAGTGCCCCTGTGGACGCAGCTTAAAAAAGGGAAAAGAGTTTTAAGAGAAAAATTCATCCCCGGCTTAACCAACAGCCAAATATGTTTAAGACGGATTGCGACCCAACCTCTCAAGTTCCTTGTCATATTACGCAATGCTTAATGGTGTTCTAGACGCGTTCATGTAAAGACATATACATTTGACATTTTCCGCCCATCAATAACATCCTTCGATAGCTCAGTTGGTAGAGCGGTGGACTGTAGAATCGAAAACAGTATTAGCATTAAATAATAAGTTATCCATAGGTCGCTGGTTCAAATCCGGCTCGAAGGAATGGATTGACCATATATGTTTCTAACTATAAATGATTCGAAATGTGAGGAGAGATCAGCTACAGCTAAAGATGGCCAATATGACGTCAGAAGCTACAAGACACTAAAAATTAAACTCAACACATAGTCTGTAATATGTGTGGCTCATTGGTCTAGTGGTATGATTCTTGCTTTGGGTGTAGGAGGCCCTGGGTTCAAATCCCGGATGAGCCCAATGTTAATCCAAACCGATTATAGAAATATCATTCATGTGACTTAAATGTGAAAACATGCATCATCGATTATTGTCCGTAGATACACTTTTCCATATGTCTTGAATTTCTCTGAAAACGAGTTAATGAATCTTTACCATTGGCTTTCTGTGTTCCTTAAAATAAGTAAATTAAACCATTTGTAACTTAAAGAACCTCTCTAGAGGTTAAACAAAATGAATAATTTACATGTCCAACGATAATACCAAACCAAGCTACTAACCAATCTACCAGATTGATTCACGTGTTGTAATTGGAGACTTATTTTCGTTTTTTTCGCAGTGGGAAACATCTGTTTGCCGAATCAGTAGGGTAGCGTGGCCGAGCGGTCTAAGGCGCTGGTTTAAGGCACCAGTCTCTTCGGAGGCGTGGGTTCGAATCCCATCGCTGCCATTCATTACAAATCTACACAGAACTTATCTTTAAAGATTATGTTTGAGCGAACCATGGCATGATAATTTAAATTTCAATAATTCATGCAACAACATCAATATGGTCGTGTGGCCTAATGGATAAGGCGTCGGACTTCGGATCCGAAGATTGCAGGTTCGAGTCCTGCTACGATCAGTTATATATTTATAGTCACTTTTAGTAAATTGATGATACAACCCTGATGGCAATAGAAATATATTCTACAATACTACCATCGAGCTATTACCTGACTATCCCCTGAATTAGCTCCTAATTGTATGCGATGTTTCAAGGGCATATACCAAGGTGGGAGTTAAAGAAGTACTTCGGAAGGTGGTCATTACAAAGACTTTAACATTCGATGTTTTCTTTGACACTCCCAACGATGGTTTCTAAACGCAACGGCTAGGCATATTTTAATCCTGCTGAACTAGCACAGATAGAACTTTGGTTTCTTCTTTGATCTCGGCTGACCGTCGTTCTTATCTTTCATTAAAAAGAAGAACATCACTTGTAAATCTAGTAGTTTAAATTTTAGAAAACGCGGGCCCATCCGGGAATTGAACCCGGGATCACTTACACCCGAAGCAAGTATCATACTACTAGACCAATGAGCCTTTCACGCGTTATATAAGTCGCGTATAATAAAAAAGTATTCATTGTTACTTATCATCAAAACTCAATGGCCTTACAAGGGTGAAACTGTTAAAAATTAGAGGTTCCACTGAGAATCGAACTCAGATTATCAGAGTCAAAGTCTGATATGATAACTATTACACCATGGAACCTTGTTTTCAGCTCGCCTACGTCGAAATGCAAAAATTCTATTACGCCTCACGACCATTTGGATGGTAGAAAACAACTGCTAAACATTTTAAATATGAAAGCATTTAATTTTCAATACAAACAGTAGTGCTTACTGACACATTTAGAATTGTTTCTTCAATGGAGACCAAAGACAATTTAGTTCACTAGGAATTGTTTCAACAACTTTGATTTTCGAGTTAAATGGCTGTTTGCTTAAATAATAAGAGAGTATAAATAATCCGCTATCTAGGACTACAAGTTTTTTTCACTCTAAACCCCCGAACACGGCACAACCATTTTACCTCTAAGGTTCAGACGTACCCAAATGCAATCTGGATGCGTTTCTTTAAGATGGATTCTTTAAGAAGGGGCTTGTTACGCCCTAGTAAGGCGTAGCAAAAGTGCCCCTGTGGACGCAGCTTAAAAAAGGGAAAAGAGTTTTAAGAGAAAATCATCCCCGGCTTAACCAACAGCCAAATATGTTTAAGACGGATTGCGACCCAACCTCTCAAGTTCCTTGTCATATTACGCAATGCTTAATGGTGTTCTAGACGCGTTCATGTAAAGACATATACATTTGACATTTTCCGCCCATCAATAAGATCCTTCGATAGCTCAGTTGGTAGAGCGGTGGACTGTAGAATCGAAAACAGTATTAGCATTAAATTATAAGTTATCCATAGGTCGCTGGTTCAAATCCGGCTCGAAGGAATGGATTGACCATATATGTTTCTAACTATAAATGATTCGAAATGTGAGGAGAGATCAGCTACAACTAAAGATGGCCAATATGACGTCAGAAGCTACAAGACACTAAAAATTAAACTCAACACATAGTCTGTAATATGTGTGGCTCATTGGTCTAGTAGTATGATTCCTGCTTTGGGTGTAGGAGGCCCCGGGTTCAAATCCCGGATGAGCCTAATGTTAATCCAAACCGATTATAGAAATATCATTCATGTGACTTAAATGTGAAAACTTGCATCATCGATTATTGTCCGTAGATACACTTTTCCATATGTCTTGAATTTCTCTGAAAACGAGTTAATGAATCTTTACCATTGGCTTTCTGTGTTCCTTAAAATAAGTAAATTAAACCATTTGTAACTTAAAGAACCTCTCTAGAGGTTAAACAAAATGAATAATTTACATGTCCAACGATAATACCAAACCAAGCTACTAACCAATATACCAGATTGATTCACGTGTTGTAATTGGAGACTTATTTTCGTTTTTTTCGCACCGGGAAACATCTGTTTGCCGAATCAGTAGGGTAGCGTAGCCAAGCGGTCTGAGGCGCTGGTTTAAGGCACCAGTCTCTTCGGAGGCGTGGGTTCGAATCCCATCGCTGCCATTCATTACAAATCTACACAGAACTTATCTTTAAAGATTATGTTTGAGCCAACCATGGCATGATAATTTAAATTTCAATAATTCATGCAACAACAACAATATGGTCGTGTGGCCTAATGGATAAGGCGTCGGACTTCGGATCCGAAGATTGCAGGTTCGAGACCTGCTACGATCAGTTATATATTTATAGTCACTTTTAGTAAATTGATGATACAACCCTGATGGTAATAGAAATATATTCTACAATACTACCATCGAGCTATTACCTGACTATCCCCTGAATTAGCTCCTAATTGTATGCGATGTTTCAAGGGCATATACCAAGGTGGGAGTTAAAGAAGTACTTCGGAAGGTGGTCATTACAAAGACTTTAACATTCGATGTTTTCTTTGACACTCTCAACGGTGGTTTCTAAACGCAACGGCTAGGCATATTTTAATCCTGCTGAACTAGCACAGATAGAAATTTGGTTTCTTCTTTGATCTCGGCTGACCGTCGTTCTTATCTTTCATTAAAAAGAAGAACATCACTTGTAAATCTAGTAGTTTAAATTTTAGAAAACGTGGGCCCATCCGGGAATTGAACCCGGGATCACTTACACCCGAAGCAAGTGTAAGGAACGGTCAGCCGCGTTCCTTACATCCCTTTCTCCCTTCTCACGCTTACAACCCTTTTCCCCTCTTCCACCGATAGGTCATCTACCGATGGCTCCAGCCTTCAATCTCCCTTCTACCTGGCCTTCAAACGTGTGAATTCTCCACATAGGTGTTACATTTACACACAAAATATTAATTCCCTTTGCGACACCTAACCCTAAGTGACCTTGCTCCTTCGTATAAATGTTGCCCTTTTCCCCGATTGTCAGTCAGTCTTCAGTCAGTCTTCAGTCAGTCTTCAGTCAGTCTTCAGTCAGTCTTCAGTCAGTCTTGTGTCAGTCTTGTGTCAGTCTTGTGTCAGTCTTGTGTCAGTCTCTTTTGCAGTCTTCTGCAGTCTTCATCAGTAAGTCTTTTTAAATCGGACTCGTCTTGTTAACTGTTATCTCGGTCATTGCCAAAAACCCTGTGCAACAATAAATTCATCATCATAACACACACAACGATTCCCCATATTCAATATTAAAAGTAAGGAAAACTATTTTCATTCCCCGTCCTTACACAAGTATCATACTACTAGACCAATGAGCCTTTCACGCGTTATATAAGTCGCGTATAATAAAAAAGTATTCATTGTTACTTATCATCAAAACTGAATGGCCTTACAAGGGTGAAACTGTTAAAAATTAGAGGTTCCACTGAGAATCGAACTCAGATTATCAGAGTCAAAGTCTGATGTGATAACCATTACACAATGGAACCTTATATTCAACTCACCTACGTCAAAATGCGAAAATTCTATTACGCCTCACGACCATTTGGATGGTAGAAAACAACTGCTAAACATTTTAAATATGAAAGCATTTAATTTTCAATACAAACAGTAGTGCTTACTGACACATTTAGAATTGTTTCTTCAATGGAGACCAAAGGCAATTTAGTTCACTAGGAATTGTTTCAACAACTTTGTTTTTCGAGTTGAATTGCTGTTTGCTTAAATAATAAGAGAGTATAAATAATCCGCTATCTAGGACTACAAGTTTTTTTCACTCTAAACCCCCGAACAAGGCACAACCATTTTACCTCTAAGGTTTAGACGTACCCAAATGCAATCTGGATGCGTTTCTTTAAGATGGATTCTTTAAGAAGGGGCTTGTTACGCCCTAGTAAGGCGTAGCAAAAGTGCCCCTGTGGACGCAGCTTAAAAAAGGGAAAAGAGTTTTAAGAGAAAAATTCATCCCCGGCTTAACCAACAGCCAAATATGTTCAAGACGGATTGTGACCCAACCTCTTGTTTGAATTAGCTATAACACAATTGAGAAACACACTTATGATCTTTTTATTAAGTACCTGAATGAATAGTTGGAGATCACAACTTTGATAGGGAGATGCAGAGAGAGAGAACATGTGTACGGTAGCGGTACTGAAAAGCAAGAGAGCCACGTACAATGGCTGTACATGGTTTCACATTATGCACACAGATGGCGTTGGACACGTATGTTTAACATCCCCTTTCAAATAGTACAGACATGAATAACGGAATGCAGATACATAAGATGTTTTTGTTTGTTTGTTTGTTTTTTTTTTATTTCCGGAAAGAGACGGGGCAAGACCAATGCGTGAGCGAATGAAGGAGAAACGCAAGGCCTCAAGAGGTTTAGTAAAGATATCAGCTAACTGATAGGTTGTACTAATGTAAACAACGTCAACAATACCAGCAAGTTGTTTCTCTCTAATGAAATGATACCTGACATCAATGTGTTTTGTGCGCTGGTGATAAGCAGGATTATGGATAAGGCTTATGGCGCTCTGATTGTCACACATTACGCGCACAGGTCCGGGTGGAATGCTACCAATCTGTTGAATGAGGCGTTGAAGCCAAATTGCATCTTTAGTGGTGTTACTAGCGGCTACATACTCTTCTTCCGTGGTCGAGAGTGCTGTGCACGTTTGCCTTCGACTATTCCATGAAATAGCACATCCAAGATGGACAAACAACGTGCCAGATGTAGATTTCCGGGAGTCTAAATCACCTGTATAATCTGAATCAGAATAGCCTAAGAATTCAGCACGTCCTTTTCCAGAAAAAAGGAGTCCGTAGTTTTTCGTTCCTGCGAGATAGGCAATAATTCTCTTAACTGCTGTCCAGTGTGGTTTACCAGGGTTTTTGCTAAAGCGGGCTGCTTGACCGACGGCAAATGATATGTCAGGCCGTGTACAAATTGCAGCGTAAGTCAAACATCCTATGGCCTCACTGTATGGTGTGTCTGACATGGCTGTAATTTCTTCGGGTGTCGTTGGAGAATTAGCTGCACTAAGGCGAGAATTAAAGTCAGCAGGGGTGCTGACTGGATGACAGTCGATCATTTTGAACCTTTGAATGACTCGATGAATATATTGGGGTTGAGACAGGAATAGCCTACGTTGAGGGCGATCACGTGTTATCTGTAATCCTATGAAGAAATCAGCTGGACCTGAAGACATGGAAAAATGAGATTTGAGGTACATGAGGATGTTCTCGTTTGTTTGGGTGCTGTTGCTGCAAACGATTCCGTCATCTACCCAGATGGCTAAGATTGTAAATTCAGAATTAGTTTTTTGCAAATATACACATGGATCAGCTTGGCTGCTGATGAATCCAAACGTAGTAAGGAAAACATCAAATTTTGAGTTCCACAAGCGTGAGGCCTGTTTGAGTCCGTAAAGCCCTTTGTGGAGACGGCAGACGAGTGAGGCATTGTTGGTAGAAATGAAGTCTTCGGGTTGCCGAACGTAAAGTTCCTCCTCAACGTCTCTATAGAGAAAAGCCATGCAGACATCTAGCTGGATCATGTCAAGGTCACGGTGGGCAGCAATGGATAAGATGGTTCGAAGTGAGTCAAGTTTGACCACTGGTGCATAGGTTTCGGCGTAGTCTAAACCGAGACGCTGGGTGTACCCCTTTGCAACAAAGCGTGCTTTGTATCGTTGTACAGTTCCAACAGATACTAGTTTAAGTTTGTAGATCCATCTACCTCCGATAGCAGTCCGACCATGGGGAGTGGTACCAGTGACCAAGTTTTGTTACTCATAAGAGAGCTATATTCCTCTTCCATAGCCTTCTTCCATTTAAGTGAGTCTGCACCGGAGATGGCTGAATTGTAGTTAGTTGGCTCATTGAGTGTGTCACCATCTGGCTGAGTGTCTTCATTCTGGGTCGCAATCTCCGCCCACTCTCGCCTTGGTTGATGACCTCTGGCCGATCGCCGAAGTTCTCTTGGTTGAACGAATTTAGGGACTGAAACGACTGGGTCCGGTATGACAAAGGGCACGTTGATTGAGACAGATTCAGATACTGGCTGGTCATGTGGTGTGGTGTCGGATAGAGTAGTCTCAATGGTGTTTGGGGTGTCATAAGGAGGCAATCCAGGTTCAGCTGATGAATTAGAGGAGACCAGAACATTTTCTTCATTAAACAGCGCATTTCTGCTGATTTTTATTCGGCGACTTGTCGGATCCCAAAAACGGTATGCTTTTGTATTGTCACAGTAGCCTACAAATATGCATCTGATACTCTTTGGCTCCAGCTTGCGACGTTCACAGTCAGGGATGTGGACATAGGCCTCAGTGCCAAATATTCTTAAATGTGAAATATTTGGTTTTCTGCTGAACCATAATTGATAGGGTGTAAGTTGGGCACAGCTGGATAGTGTGCGGTTGAGTGTGTAGATGGCGCAGCTGTAAGACTCCGCCCAGAGTTCAAGTGGAACACCCTTCATGTGCATTGAACTGCGTTCAGCTTCTCCAATTGTGCGATGGTCTCGTTCAGAGACGCCATTGTGTTGCGGCGTATGTGCTTGGCTAATCTCATGCCGGATAGTTTTTCTAGTGAGCCATGCGCAAAAATCATTACTTGTAAATTCCCCGCCTCCGTCTGTTCGGAGTGTGTGTACAAGTTTCTTCGTTTCACTCCGCAAACGACACACGAAAAGCTTGAAGGACTGGAAAACTTCAGATTTAAGTTTAAGGAAGTATATTACTCGATACCCACTGAAGTCATCTTTAAAGGTGACGTAGTACCTAGAGCCGGTTGGTGATGGTTGTTGCATGGGGCCACATACATCCGAATGGATAAGTTCTCCAACTTGTTTGGCTCGATTCCGCCCAGATTTAAAAGGGAGGCGATGCATTTTGCCATAGGCACAACCAGGGCAAACATTGGGGGGAGTAATGCGGTCCTGTAAGTTGATTCCGTCGACTAATTCTGCCTCCACCATCTTGATAATCGTTCGGTAGTTGGTATGGGAGAGACGTTGGTGCCACTTGAAGAGTGAATCCTTACTTGCTGTGGCAGTGTGCGCGATGACAGCGAAGTTTTTCTTAGTGGATTCAGGGTCTTCGGTGATTTTTCTTGTTGTGATGTTGAGAAAATACAAATTTCTTCCAGTGCGCTTCCCCGTCATTACAATTGTTCCTTCGCGTACGAAAGTTACATTTTAGTTTTTAAAATGAACATCAATTCCACGATCAGTGACTGATGCGATCGACAACAAATTTGTGTCTAGACCAGGCACATGCAACACGTCATGTAGTATGGCCGCGTGCATCGTATCACATACTGTAGTAGTGATATGTAAACTTCCTTGTCCGCGAACAATCAGTTGGATTCCACCAATTCCATTTACAGTCCATGAAGTCGATGTGGTGGGAATGTAGTTGTGCATGAGGGACTCTTCCTCACATATGTGATGTGTGGCTCCTGAATCGGCATACCATCCTCCTTTTGTAAGTTGTCTGGTACTTGCTCCAAGCGCAAAAGGTAGGTTATTAGATAGGGAGGGTTTAGCATTGCTTGTCTTTCTTTTAGAAATATTCCTTTCGTGTCGGATTTTCTTTTGACATATTGATTCAGTGTGATCATAGCATTTACAGTATGAACATATTACGTCTGGGGTTCCATTTTCTTCGTTTATGCGTCTTCGACATTCTGCTTCCGTGTGGCCAGCCTTTCCGCAATATTCACATAGAACTTTTTGTTTCTTATAGTTTCTTGTCGTGTCTTGATGTTGATTGTTCCTGAAATTATACGATTTAGTAGCTGTAAAGGCTTCAGCATTTCGGGCTTTCATAGAAGACTTCTCTAAGAGAGGGGATGAGCAAGTGTTTCTATGTTGTTCATTCATCAATTTGGTAATAAGTTGGGGCATCGTCTTCTCTTTTGCAGAAAGATTGTCCCATACGGTCATGAAACCTCTGAATTTGTACGGCAGTGTAGACACGATCTTGGTCATCATTTGGGATTCAGACATTGGTTGCCCTAGGTCTTCCAACTGTTGAGCAAGATTTTCTATTGCCGTGATGTGAGTCATCATACTATGTTCGCTGACATATTGGTATTTGAAGAAACTTGCTTGTAGCACATGTGTGCTTGCAGAAGCATTTTGCAAGTACTGTGCTGCAAGTTTCTCCCAAATGGCAAACGCTGACTTGCAATTAACGAACGCCTGTTGTTCTTTTGGGGTGATAGTTTCCATAAGAATAACTCGAGCAGTTGTGTCACACTTCTTCCATTCTTTGATAAGGGTGCTATTAGTGGTAACCCCGTTTTCGTTAACAATTGGTTGGGGTAACTTGGACCTCCCCTGAGAACAGTAAGTATTGTTAAAGTTTAGTGGGCAATCGATCACATATTGTCAAATAATTATGTGTGAAATACCTCTACTATATCAAGTAAATCACTTTGGTCAAAAACGAGCCAGCAATTGTACTTCCACAATTGAAAGTTGGTGCCATTGAACTGCTCGATATGGCTAAGTTTGGGAATTTTTGATTCAGTCATAGTAGTAACGTCCCTTAAGTCTGTGCATATAAATGATTAGTGGGCAATCGATCACATATTGGCAAGTAATTATGTGTGGAGTACCTCTACTATTTCGATTCCACAATGGGAGGCAGAAGAACAATTGTGCCACTGAGTTGTTCAACGTGATTGAGTTTGGTGTTTTTTTTTTGAACTTACGAAGAAAAAAAAATATCGGTTAACCTGGGCCCATAACCTGTTTGAATTAGCTATAACACAATTGACAAACACACTTATGATCTTTTTATTAAGTACCTGAATGAATAGTTGGAGATCACAACTTTGATAGAGAGATGCAGAGAGAGAGAACATGTGTACGGTAGCAGTACTGAAAAGCAAGAGAGCCACGTACAATGGCTGTACATGGTTGCACATTATGCACACAGATGGCGTTGGACACGTATGTTTAACACCTCTCAAGTTCCTTGTCATATTACGCAATGCTTAATGGTGTTCTAGACGCGTTCATGTAAAGACATATACATTTGACATTTTCCGCCCATCAATAACATCCTTCGATAGCTCAGTTGGTAGAGTGGTGGACTGTAGAATCGAAAACAGGATTAGCATTAAATAATAAGTTATCCATAGGGCGCTGGTTCAAATCCGGCTCGAAGGAATGGATTGACCATATATGTTTCTAACCATAAATGATTCGAAATGTGAGGAGAGATCAGCTACAACTAAAGATGGCCAATATAACGTCAGAAGCTACAAGACACTAAAAAGTAAACTCAACACATAGTCTGTAATATGTGTGGCTCATTGGTCTAGTGGTATGATTCCTGTTTTGGGTGTAGAAGTTAAGTGTAGGAGTCATTCGGGTTCAAATCCCGGATGAGCCCAATGTTAATCCAAACCGATTATAGATATATCATTAATGTGACTTAAATGTGAAATCTTGCATCATCGATTATTGTCCATAGATACACTTTTCCATATGTCTTGAATTTCTCTAAAAGATCGCCAATATGACGTCAGAAGCTACAAGATACTAAAAAATAAACTCAACACATAGTCTAAATTGTGTTTGCATTTCAATGGCCAACAAAAGGGCGTTCTCTGACCAAACATCCGATCTGGCAACGTCTGGATGTGAGTTTGGGAAATTGGTAATGAAGGGCGGAGCTCCGGACGACCCCCGAGACGATCGACCAGTTGCTTAGAAGACACACTTGTCCCGGCTCACAACTTACGTCTCGCTCTTAGTTCCGTTTTTTCCTTTCGTTTCTCGTTTTACCTCAATTGCAATTGAGTTTGTGTCTCGATACTGGCAGGCAACCAGTATCTAAATTTTCTTCTTTTGACTTCTAGACTGTGGCCCTAAGTTCCTTTATCATTTTCTAAGACCTGAGGAGCACGATTGGCAAACGTGCTCATAGCAGGTAGTGCTGTTGTCTCGTTTATCGCAACCTTTCCTGAGGAACACGATTGGCAAACGTGTTCATAGCAGGTTACGCTGTCGTCTCGTTATCGCAGAGTTATCTTGAGTAAGATTGTCACCTTACTCATAGCAAGACTTTGAACATCCGAACATCTAAGCCTGTATGAGATTTGGCCCCAATTTTGGTTTGTGTAATTGGAAGCTTGAGGAACACGTATGGAAACGTGTTCATCGCAAGCCTCTCCAGCCGTTTCTCCTAACGCTCAAATTGTTTATGATCAGAAATACAAAGTGCAATAATTTGTCCACCTTTTCGTTTATCTCGTGCGTAAGGCTACAAAAGTGTGGCCTCATTGGTCTAGTGGTATGATTCCTACTTTGGGTGTAGGAGGTCCCGGGTTCAAATCCCGGATGAGCCCAATGTTAATCCAAACTGATTATAGATTCATCATTCATGTGACTTGAATGTGGAAATTTGCATTATCGATTATTGTCCATAGATACACTTTTCCATATGTCTTGAATTTCTCTGAAAACGAGTTAATGAATCTTTTTCATCTGTGTTGACCATATATTCTCAGCTGTTTAAAAGTATTGAAAAGTGTTGAAACTGGAGAATGCAACCCAACAGTTATGCTCACTGCAGCGTATATGTATCAACGTGTGAGAAATCAACACTCACGCTCAGCCTCAGATATCAAGCTCATATTGCTACGACAATTTACTGAGTATCGATTTAAAACTGGTAACATAACTCAAAAACTATTAACTTGTGGTATGTACTACAACAACATATTCTACTTAGGGTGTGCATGTGACCGCATTAGAGGTTCTATGGCTTCGAATTCTTGACATAGGGGAACAGATCCCAGAGAGTCGAGTCATATCGAAAATACTTTCTACTCTGCCCGCGATTTTTCGTCACTTCTATGCAACGTGGAAAAACTCTCCTGACAAAGGAAAGACTGTTAAACTACTGCTCTCTAAACTTCAGGAGGAAGAAGCCATTGCCGAACTTGATCAAAACTCAAACAATGTCCCAACGCGTGATGGGGCTTTTGCCAGCAACAACTGTGGTACATATCAAAACTCCGAATGGGCCTTCAACTCTAATCGCTACGATAGACCGGCACCCAATCACGTACCACGTGGAGCTCAACAAGGTAGACGAGGTGGTTACCAAGGTGGTAGAGGATATATACGTGGATTTCGAGGAAGTTTTCGTTGCTCAATAGGAGGAGGTCACCAGAACAATAATCTCTGTAGCTACTGTAGACTCGGTCCACACAAAGTTGAAAACTGTAGACACAGAATCAATGATGGAGCTCCAATCCCAACAAATGGAAGTGCAAATCTGTCACAGGTACAGCAAAACTTCAGCCAAGAACAAAGAGACAACCACACCGATTATACGTATGCATCATCAACCTACTGAGTAGATTTGGAAACCTATGGCTTTGTAGCCGACTCTGGAGCGTCAGAGCATATGACGGACAAACGATCCATCATAATTAATTACAAACAACATGAGAAGGTGCCCACACTGTCGTGGGGATAGGAAACACTCGACTCGCAGTAAAGGGAAAAGGAGATGTTGAAGTCGTCAATAACGCGGGTGTCCCTCTTCTTCTTACTGATTGGCATCGAAGACTCGGCCATACTAATCATAGGATGATCCTTAACATGGTTAACTAAAATGCTGTTGATGGCTTAAACCTGGATCGAGAACCAAATACTCCAAAGCTCTGCACCGGCTGTATCAAAGGAAAAATGCACGTACAGACTTTTCCGACCGGAAGAACTCGAAGAAAAAGTGTTGGTGCCCTAATCCACCCTGATGTAAATGGTCCAATGGAGATCATGTCGCCTGGTCGATCTCGTTTCTTTGTAATATTCAAAGATGACTTTAGCAACTGGTGTGAAGTTCAATTTATGCAGACCAAATCGCAAATTCCTGACCTTTTCCGCAATTTTGTTGCAAGCTTAAAAACACAACACAACGGAACCGTCCCTGTGTTGAAATCTGACAATGGGTGTGAATATGCAGGACATGAATTTCAATACTGGTTTTCCAAAATGGGAATCCGCCACGAAACTGGCACACCCTATACACCACAGCAGAATGGTGTCTCTGAACGATCAAATCGGACTATTGTTGAAGCCGGTCGCAGCATGTTTTTAGCTCGAAATGTTCCAAAGTAACTTTAAGCTGAAGCTATCGGGAATGCAGGATACACATAAAACCGCACACTGTCAAGCACCGGAGAAGTCACACCCCATCAGGCTCTTCATGGTCAAAAACCCAACATCTCAAACCTCCGTATCTTCAGGTCACCTGGGTTCGTTCACGTATCTGATGCTCGTCGCCGGAAGCTGGATTCAAAAGCGATCGAAGGGATCTTTGTTGGTTGGTGCGAATTTAAGAAGGCATACCGTATTTGGATTGAATCAAAAAGGAAGATTGAAATCAGCCAAAATGTAGTTGTTGACCAATCAAACAACCTACCGCAGCTTGATGCTCTACAACCAACTTCCCAGTCTACCCCCTTCAATTTTTTCCTTCCGCCAACAAATATGGTCGAAACTAATGAGCTGTCTATGGAAACTGAAGATCAAGCCCTAGTTTCTGCTGAGGCCTCTATGGAAGCAGAGGAGATGTCCGATGAAAAACGTCCACCATTGGGGACTATCAACGCTGAAATCCGAGAAGATCCAAACAACATTTAAATCTCCAACAGGATGCACAGGCTGACTTACCACTCGATCGTCCACTACCACGGCGCTCGGGACGCACTCCAGCTTACACTCCAGCTTTCCTGGATTGGAGAAGGTCTCTTCCTGAAAAATGGTCCCAATCCCGATCTGAATATTGGAATGGAAGCCCTGTCCATAGCAAATTTCATTGAGCCCTACGAACCTCATACTCTCAAGGAGGCAATAAAACCAAACAACGGAACTGTGGAGAGCGGCGGTGGAAGACGAATACAAATCACTGATGGACAACAATACATGGAACCTTGTCCAGCGCCCAGCAGACCGGAACGTCATCAAAAGTAAATGGGTTTTCAAGATCAAGCCATCCTACGAAGAAGTGAATGAGAGGTTCAAAGCAAGACTAGTTGCTAAGGGTTTTACCCAAGTGTTCGGCATTGAGTACAGGGAAACATTTGCTTCGGTGCTCAAATACGACTCTCTTTGCGCAATCTTTGCTGTCATTGCTTTCCGTGATTTAGAAATAACTCTCCTTGACGTCAAGACCGCGTTTGTCTATGGAAAACTTAACGAAGAAATTTTTATGGAACAACCGGAAGGTTTTGCTATTGAAGGAAAAGAAGACTAGGTTTGTCTCCTCTTGCAATGTATCTATGGGCTAAAACAAGCGCAGAGGATCTGGAACGACAAGTTTAACCAATTTCTCCTAAAATTCGGACTGACAAGATGTGAAGTAGACCCTTGTGTGTATCATCGTCGCAATAAAATGAGCTGCTTATTGTCACCATCTTCGTTGATGATTGTCTCGTGGCGGGCACCAACCGAACTCTCATCCAAAGTGTGATCGACTTCCTATCCAAAGAATTTGATATGCGGAGCCTTCCTGCAACTCGCTTTTTAGGACTCTCTAGTCATCGTGATCGAAGCAGACAATAGGTGTTCATCCGGACTTCGTAAAGAAAATCCTAGCCAAATTCAACATGGATACTTGCAACGCCACAACCATTCCAGCTGATCCCTGTTCCCGTATTTCGGCACAAATTTCACCATCAACCGAAGAAGAGATGCTGGATATGTCAACCGTGCCATACCGTGAAGCTGTCGGTTGCCTGCTGTATCTATCCATCACTTGCAGACCGGACATTGCCTTCACCATCAGTCAAGTGGCAAAGTTCTGCCAAAATCCTAAACGTGCTCACTGGAACGCGGTAAAACGTATCTTATCTTATCTAGCTGGAACAGACCAATTCGGCATTTACTTTGGCTCCCCAATTGCTGAACCACTAATTGGCTACATGGACGCCGATTATGCTGGAGAATTAGACTCACGGTGCTCTACCTCAGGCTTTGCCTTCTTCATCAGAGGAAGCCTTGTTTCTTAGTCCAGTAGGAGACAAAGGTGCGTCTCGCAACCTACCACCGAAGCAGAATATGTTGCATCATCCGAGTCGTGCAAAGAAGCGGTCTGGCTGAAGTGTCTCCTTTCAGAGTTTGGTGATTTGACAACCAACCAGTAAAAATTCTCTGCGACAACCAGAGTGCTATTAAATCGATCCACAACCCTGAATTTCACCAACGCACGAAACACATAGACGCCAGATATCACTTTATCTGTCAATTACAAGAGGATGGAATCATTGACGCAACTTACGTCCCCTCAAAGGAGCAAAAGGCAGATCTTTTTACAAAACCACTGCCAAAGCCGGATTTCGAAAGGATGCGGAAGGAGCTTGGTGTGGATGGACATCTATTCAAAAATCAGACAGATTAAGCCAGATTCCCATTGTCTCGAGAGGAGATGTTGAAACTGGAGAATACAACCTAACAGAAATCTGCTGTTGCCGAAACCCAGTGAAACAGTAGATGCTGTTTAGCAGCACCCTTCCTCAGTCTTCTTGCTCACACGTCATTCTGACACCTTGTCCTCTCTTCTCTCTCAACTTTAGACAAGTGTTGTTCTCAGGTTTTTTTGTAAATTTAACTCTGACTAAGTATTATACCGATATTCAAGAGTACCTGAACTCCCTCTGTTCTGCACTACAAAGTGCCTGTTCCCCTTTTTCTTTATATTGTCTATGGTAAAGTTATTGTTAATGAAAACTGCGTGATTGCAAGTTTAATAAAGTCAGATTCATCCCATATTGTATTAATTATTTATTCTCAACAAAAAGAAACGACCTGACTGCTCGGCCTGCCGCCAGAGCCTCAGACCATTCTACAAAGTGTAACAAACACACGAAAGTAACAACCAGGTATAACACCATGGTAACAAATAAACAGCCTAAGCCGAATAATTAAGCCACGGTAAATCAAAACTGGGTATTGCTCCTTATCTCTCCCGTACGCGATTTCCTCTAAGACCGTAACGCCCATTGCTAAAGGATCTGAAAACATACAAAACGGGACTCGGTCATTCGCACAAATAACGGGCTCCACCCAGCCAACTTAACTGTAAAAGAGGGTGGGTGGTGGGAATTTTACAGTTAAGATCATGTGATATTCACTCATACAATTAATATTGTCCTGACGAAGCTTGGACAATCTAGAATTGTAGATCGATCGATAGCATTGATCTTAACTGTGACTTTAAAGCTTTTGTAAAACTCAAGCCAAAACCTAGAATTATAGTAATACAGAATCGGTTACTCCAATGAACCTGACTGAAAGGAAAACTAACAAATATTAAATCTGACGCGGCAACCGATGGCCCTAGAGCTTTCTCGCGGTGATAGAATTTTTTAAACGTTGAAGACGACGCCCAGTGCCCGGCACTTAGGACTGAATCTAACGAGGCTCCCACCACTATTGCTTTAGAGGCTGCTGCTCCCCTGGTTGAGTGACTAAAAAAAAAACCCACGTCAATGTCCGAGTCTTTAAGTACCTTATTTATCCAATTCGAAATTGTCTGGCTTTTTACTGGGTTGTGCTGTCCAACCAAGCTAATGAAAAGAGGTTCGCTGTTCGAGTCCTGCTTGAAGCCCTCTGTCCTCCAAATGTACCACTTTAAGCACGCCACCGTGTCCAGTGGCTCATCACCCAGCCTCTCCAGAGAGAACGACTGAAGCCCTCCTGATTTCTGGGCCTTGCGAGGGCGGGTAAAAGAGTACGAAACCCGATTAGTCAAGAACTTCATAGACTTCTTACCGATCGCAGCCAAATCTGAAGCCCAGAAAAGGGTCGCTAGAGCCAGTAGAGTGGCTAGCTTCGCTGCCAAAGCCCCTAACGAAAGTGAGGTATTCTCCTGGCTCCTAAGATAAGACAAAACCACATTGACGTCCCAAGTGGAATTATATTTGGCCGAAGGTGGCTTTCTGTTAAAAATACCCTTCAGGAGCAGTACAATTTCAGGGTGTTGACCAACTGGACAAAACTAGCCCATCTACTCGCTCTAGAACAGACGATAGGGTTGACCGATATATATTTACCGTGCTATAGGCATTGGATTCAGACTGCTCGGCCAAAAAGGATGCAACTACTGGAACAGCGCTGCACAGGGGATTGTGACTCCTTCCTCTAACACCAATCCAACCAAATTCTCCAGCCCGAATCATATGCGGCTGTTTTGTGTTATCCCTGACTGCTCCCAACAATAATTCGACCACTTCCGCCGAAAACCTCTGTTTAGTGTATCTATCCCTGACTATTTCCATGCGACTAGCCGGATGCTGGGTAAGCTACACAGCGGGTGATTCTCCTCTTTGACTAAAGGCAATAGTAACGGATGTGGTGCCAAAATCCGCGGCACATCCTACGCCAAACTCAACAGCGACGCGAACCAGAGTTGGCTCAACCACAGCGGGCAAATCAATATTACAGTCGCTCGATCCCTGTGGATCTTGGACAAACATTCTTCAATCACAGAGAAAGGGGAAAAGCATAGGCTTCCAGCTCTTACAGGCTCAAAGTGAACGCATTGACTGCCCACGCCTGATGCTGATGCTTCCAAGATACGAACTTCACTAGCTGACTGTTCCACGGGTTGGCGAAAAGGTCGACCGAAGTCCTCCATACTCTCTATATAGCCTGAAAAACCTCCGGACGTAACCTCCAACCGCTCCAGTCCACTCACCTGCGGGATTTCCTGTCTGCAATGGAATTCAAAACACCCGGTAAATGCTCCGCTTTCAAAACCATTTTTCTCACCTCGCACCACCGAGCCACATCTAGCGCTAAATTATTCAGGGATGCCGATATAATCCCTCCTTCTTTATTTACATACGCTACCACGGTCGTGTTGTCTAATCTCAACTAGATAGTACAGTTGCTCCTAGAGCACGCAAAGGCCCTGAGAGCATTAAATGCTCCTAACATCTCAAGCTCCTTGATGTGATGATCCTTCTTTTGTCTGACCAAGACATGCCTGTCGTAACGCCTTCGCCGACTGCCCCCCAAACCTGACCAAGACGCGTCTGAGCAGATCAGCAACGTAAGGTCCGCTTTGAACATAGGCCTACCCTGGCAGGAGGCGAGATTGGTTATTCACCACAATAAATCGGTTCTCACTAAATTAGTGAGATTCACTTTAGCGTCAAGCTCCCCTTTGTAAAACTTGGAGTTCCCTATATACAGCGACTGTACTTCCCTGTAATGAGAACGCGCGAATGGAACGGCTGATGGCGCCCAATTAAAATCCCCTAACAGAATTGCTAACACCTGCAGCGGAACGTTCCGCTACCTCAATATATAACCGCATCTCTCAACCAACGAATCGATTTTCTTTGACGGTAACCGAAAACCCAAAGTAACCGTATTACGATGAGTCCCAAGAATTTCATCACCTGAGTTGGTGTCCCCACTGATTTTTCCTCGTTGATCACCAGAGCTAGGGCTTTCATGTAATTAGATATTTTTTTTGTTGGCTCTAAATTTATGCAAACATAGAAATGTCGGCATTTCACATCAAGGCGATGCGAAAACTGGTGTTTTTATCTTACATATATATGCATATATTCCGATTAATTATTTTAAGAACTTATTATATGTATTGATGCATATTTTATATTTTTAAATGCATATTTTGAGGTTTTTCCATAAAAACAGCTCGTTTTTGCAACAATGATGAAAAGGGTTCACCCCCCCACCCAACTTTAAAAAAAAGACCAACCTTGAAAGAAAAAGAGGAAAATTCCCCCCTTTTTTTCTTAAGATTCCTTCAGGGCTTTGTTTTACTGACCTCTGATGACGTGCTGTTTAGTCTCTTGTCAACAGTCCCCAGAGTTATCTACTCATTAGGTTATTTCACTCGCTACTCATATAGTCGCATGAGAGAGAATGCCTAAAGTCAAAGTCCCAAAATCGGCCCAATTAAGGCAATTTGTAAAACAATTTGGGGATAATTTATTGGCAACTAATGGCATAAAATTGAATTGCGTTCCCTGCGGAATCAATATCACCAGCGATAAAAAATTTCAAGTTGAGCAACATTTTGCAACAAAGAAGCATGTCAAAGCAGTCGAAAATCAAAAGAATCCTAAAGAGAAACAGTTGTTTGTTAATGCTGCATTCGAAAACCTAGGGAAGCTTTCTCAGTTTAATTTGGATTTGGCCCTGGCACTTACATCTGCCGACATACGGACATACGGACATACATTTGGATGTCTGTTGATGAAACCACCGACGTAATGGGCCGAATGATTGGAAACGTGGTTATTGGAATTCTATAAGCTCAAGAAGCAGGCAAGACTTATTTGCTAAACTCTGTGCATCTTGAGCACACAAACCACGCTACCATGTGCACTTTATTTTTGGACTCTATCAAGCTTTTGGGAGATTCTTTTGACGCCAAAACCCAAATTTTGCTCTTAGTAACGGATGGAGTCGCCTACATGCTTCTTTTTGGGAAGACCATCAAAGATATTTATCCAAAAATTGTCCATGTAACATGTTTGGACCACGGGTTGCACCGTCTCTGCGAAACAGTCAGATTATTGTATTCTGATGTAAACGAACTAATTTCGAACGGGAAAAAGATTTTCAGAAAAAGCCCTTCTAGGATCCAAAAGTTTAAAACACTTGCTCCGGGTGTATCCCTTCCTCCTAGACCAATAGTCACTCGTTGGGGTAAATATTCTAAATTTCAAATCTCTGGTAGTTTTTCTAATATTTTAACTTTGTAAAGGCACCTGGCTTGATGCAGAGAAATATTACGCCGATTATTTAGACAACGTGTACGAAGTTATTTTTAGTCTGGAGGATGACGATTCCGCATCGATTGGAATTGCACAAGGCATGCTGACAAAGCCCAACATTAAATCCCAATTGACTTATATTTCTGCAAATTTTCTCCTTCTCAAATATGCCATCCTTGAACTCGGGAAAAAAGGTCTACCTCTTGTTTCTGCTGTAAACACAGTTTTGAACATTGAACACAATCTTCATTTAGGCGGTACAATTTGGCTTGCTGTAAAAACCAAGTGGAACTATTTGTTAGAGAAAAATAAGGGCTTTAAAACAATTCGAAACATTGCTAAAGTCTTAGAAGGGGACGAGTCAGCTCGCACCGAAATTGAAGAGAATTTAAGTCCTTCTGATCTTGCTTGCTTTAAATTTGCCCCAATTTCGTCGGCCGAAGTAGAGCGATCATTTTCTATTTACAAAACCCTACTTGCTGACAAACGGCAGTCTTTTACATTCGAACACCTTCGTGAAACATATGTCACGAAATGTAATGCTTGTTAGTTGTCTCCTTAATAAACACCTTGGTAATTTGAGTCATTTCTTTATAATTTAGCCTTTTAAATTGTTTAATTTAAATGCACATATTTTACCTTTATCGTGCATATTTTCCATATTTTAAGAGCATAAACGCATATATTTAAATACATATTTTTAAATTTTTAAGTACATGAAAGCCCGGGCCCTGTTGATCACAAACCCGAGGACGCGTAATAAGATCCTAATAAAACTTAATTGCTCCAAAATCTCCAACTTGCATTGATTTAATACTAAAAGGTCATCCAAATAGATTACTAGTCTGAAACCCAAAGTTCTCAAAAGAGCCAGTACTGGCTTCAAAGCTTTGTAAACGCCCACGGTGCCGACGCCAGACCAAAACAGAGACTTGTGAACTGAAAGACTTCCTGAACGCTCCTATTTCCTCATTCCCTATCGATAACTGATCGACATCCATGTGCGCGTTACACGGAAAATTAACCATCACGGGCGGCGCCTCAAAGTCTAACTCCAACCCGTGCCTCACTACGTTGAGGATCCATGGATCAGCTGAAATTAATTTCCAAGCCTCACCGGACTCCAGAAAAGCAAGCACTGGAAAGACAGGTAACATCGACTGGTGAACCTTATATAACACCTTCTCCACATCGTTCACTTCCTTGCCTATGGACGAGCCCAGCTTCACCTGACATTTTAGCAGCATCTCGAAATCCAACGAGGGCGCTCTAAAATCAATTTCGTCCCCTACGTCCATGCTACATTACAAATGGTAAATGTTACATGGTTATTCAAGGAAAACGACAAACACGGAAAAAGGGTCTCCCCGGAGCACACAGTGCATAATCATGTAAGAAAGCCAATCATTGGATGCAGAATAGAAGCATGGCCGTAGCAAGACCTGCAATGAGCACGCCACATGTAGGTCCTTCAAGTCTTACCACACCTATCTTGGCTTTTAATCGACAGTGACCTTTCGAAATACCACAAGGAAAACTTGATAGCAAGTCAAAATGTAAAACGTATACAGCAATACGGATAAGGAGTAGCAAGACCTGCAATGAGCACGCAACACGTAGGCCTCTCCAGTCTTACCACCGATTTTACTTTCTAACCGGAACAGGTATTCAAAAACACAATATCGAAGATTTCGAAGCGTGCATAAGCAAGCCGGAAAAACCAATTACTCTAAATGCATAAAGCTTGAAAAAAGTTAGGAGCAACACCACCCGAGTACTTGTACATCTTGTTCAGTTCCTTTAACCTCTTGTTGCTCGTCCCCTTTCTCAGACGCTTCAGCATGCGTTCACAGGTCCTGAATGTAGGCTTAAGCTTCTTTCTCCTCCTCGATTCCTTAGCACCCTTCATGGCCGCCACAATTTGCGCCCAAAACTGCTCTCCTCTCTCCAAACCAATGCCAGCCAACGATAGGATCGTTGGAAGGGCCGAGATCGATGGCCCACTTCCTCCACCTTCTTCTACTATCTCATCCAAAACATCTTCCTCGCCCAGAGTCTGCCAAATCAAGGACGTTAAGGCAGCTGGCACGACGACAGCCTCGCTCACTTGAGGATGGCTCGGATTATCCTGGATGTGAGAGTCTTTCGAGTGAGAAGGTGGGGGGGGGCTTTCCTAACCCTTTTAGCGTGGCGAGTCTCCTGAGCCGACTCATCTGATGATGAATCCGAGGAAAAAGAGGACGCACTCGAACTTGAACTTGAATCTTCACGATTAAACTTGTGCCTCGGCATTCTACACTACGTGAAACCAACTGATTTAACTAAAACTTGAAAGACTCAAGTGAAACTGAGGAGCGCAAACTCTAATCACCCTCCGCTACCGACAGTTAGAATGGTTTGAGGCTCTGGTGGCAGGCCGAGCAGTCAGGTCGTTTCTTTTCCCTACCTTTAAAGAACTGAGAATAAATGGTCAACATAGTTTAGATCGATTTTATCGGTCGATATACAATCCGCTATCTAGGACTACAAATTTTTTTTTGCTCTAAACCCCCGCACACGGCACAACCATTTTACCTCTAAGGTTTAGACGTACCCAAATGCAATCTGGATGGGTTTCTTTCAGGTGGATTCTATAAGAAGGGGGTTTTTACGCCTTAGTAAGGCGTAATGCTTAATGGTTTTCTAGAAGCGTTTATGTAAGGCCATATAAATTTTACATTGTCCACTCATCAAAAACATCCTTCGATAGCTCAGTTGGTAGAGCAATGGACTGTAGAAATGAAAACATTATTAGAATTATATAGAAAGTTATTCATAGGTCGCTGGGTCAACTCCGGCTCGAAGGAATGGATTGACAATATATTTTTTTAACCATAAGTGATAAGAAATGTGATGAACGAAAAAGTAACCTCAACACATAGTCTATATTATGTTTGGCTCATTGGTCTAGTGATTCATGCTTTGGGTGTAGGAGGCCCCTGGTTCGAATCATGGATGAGCCAATGTTTATCCAAACTGTTTATCCAAACATTATTCATGCAACTTAAATGTGGAAATTTTCATCATCGATTATTGTCCGTAGATACACTTTTCCATATGCCTTGAATTTCTCTGAACAGGTGTTAATGAATCTTTACCATTTGGCTTTCTGTGTTCCTTAAAATAAGTAAATCAAACCATTTGAAACTTAAAGAACCCCTCTAGAAGTTAAACAAAATGAATAATTTACATGTCCAACAATAATACGACACCAAGCTACTAACCAATCATATATATTTATAGTCAATTTTAACAATTTGATGATACAACCCTGATGGCAATAGAAATATATTCTACAATACTACCATCGAGCTATTACCTGACTATTCCCTGCATTAGCTCCTGGTTGTATGCGATGTTTCAAGGGCATATACCAAGATGGGAGCTAAAGTAGTACTTCGGAAGGCGTGTATAAAAAAGACATTACGATTCGATGTTTTCTTTGACATTCCTGACGATGATTTCTAAACGCAACGGTTAGGTATATTTTAATCCTGCCGAATAAGAACAGACAGAACTTTCGTTTCTTCTTTGATGTCGATTGACTATCGTTGTTATCTTCCATTAAAATTAAGAACATTGCTTGTAATTCTAGCTGTTTAAATTTTAAAAAACGCGGTCCCAACCAGAAATTTTTTTTGTACAATATGTTTTTATTTCCTGTTAATTTTCATATTCACATGGCATTGAAACACGCCCCCTTCCCAAAAAAAAAAAAAAAAGTAAACAAAAACAAAATAAAAAATGCTCTTCGGATACAGACGTTATTAGGGCAGAGAAAAGAAAATTTGACAGTGTTGGCCTTATTGTAAAATAAAAACAAAGACAAGCAAATGCAAAGGATCGAAGGTTGTGCTAAACCAAAATAAACAAAAGTAAACAATAGCAGATGACATTTGGGTAGGAAATTACAAAAACAAAAAAAAACAAAGAATGAATAGAACAAGGAATAAAACACAAACAAAATAGATGAAGAAAATGAAAGTAAAATATGGGATTAGATAAAAAAACCTAACCCTACCTAACCTATGTGGACTTAACTTGGGGGGACAAATTGTTTTCCATAAGCTCTCTACTTCTTCTTGATTTGGGGTATGGATGGTTCCTTGCCCTCCAGTTGATGAAGATGAAGGCAGTTAGAATAGTAAACGCTTGCCGAAGATTTCCTATTGGCCCAAAATGACCACGAATCAGATTTTCTTTTGATTACTTGCAGCCCTTTTGACGCATGATTCCTTCCAACCAACTCCAAACGGTGAGACGTTCAGGACACTGGAACATCAGATGCTAATCGGTTTCGAGGTCTTGATGGCAGATTGGTTTGGAGAGGGAAGGACATCCAATACCGAAGTATAGAACTTTCTGGGCTGTTGGGGCCTTTTAGGACTTGGGGTACAGGAAAAGGGAACGGTAAAAGAGGTGTGTGTTGACCATTCCCAGTCCCCCTTGTTTGACCATACGGTATATTACAGTTTTTTGGCCTTTTTACTTTTCTCATTTATAGGAATTTCATGACAGCATTTGACATCTGTTCAGCTATATTTTGATTACAAGGTATTACCTGTGCAATGTACACAGTTCCGGAGAGAACCTTTTGCTTGAGGAAATTCACCCTCTGGTAAATATTAAAACGTCGACAGGCATTCTCTCGCAGAATACCATTTAGAGAGCCAACTGCATCATTTCAAACCCTCCCAGCTGTCTCGACTATGGAGTGAGAGAATCTAATTCCTAACAGGGACAATGTTGGTGCTGACACAAGCCAGTCAAGAGATCAAATCAATCTAGAGCTCCAAGGGTGGGTTTTCGCGTGAACTTTCTGTTGAACTGGTCGTCTACCGTTTTCCTGTCAACTGCAACTAGATGGTATAAATTGATGTCCGTTCAACCTCCATTTCTGCGTCTTGCTGAATTGAAGGTTGAACTTGAAAAGTTAAACTTGCTCAACGGTGGTCCAGACCACCGTTGGTCTTCAGTTCAACTTCAAGTGATATTTATCCCCACCCCTTGTAGGGTAATCTGTAATAAATAAATTAGGCAACGCTGATTGTTACCATTGTGTTTCAGTTTTACTTTTTTATAGTTTCTTACGTTAGCTATGTGTGACAAATATTAAAAATGGAAAGTAAAAGTGCTTGTAGTGCAACATTTTCGAATAATTGTAATAAAAAAGAAGGCTGGAATAGTGGGAAGAGGGCTTCCCACCATCATTATCCCACCATCACCATCAATTATTAATTAATTTTGAAGCCATGTAGTTGTTGCTGAGTATGTCTATAATATCACTTTCAACTTTCTACAAGTTTTGATTATAATTTTAAATGACTTTTGTTTATTTAGATTTCATGAAAGAGAAGTGGTCTGTCTTGAACGACAGGGCTTTCTTGTACGAGTTGAAGATAAAGGTGTCACTTGTAAAACCAAATGGGAAAACCTTCACAGAGATTATCGATGTAACATCACAAAATTTAGCCAGTCTAGTAGTGGTGCCAGTGATACTAATAAAAAGCCAAAACATTTTGACCAGATAGAAGAAATTTTTGTTTTTGTTTTACTAAATATATTTAACTTAAAGTATTCTTCTAATTCCATCAATCATTTTAATTGGGGAGAAGAACAATTCCTACCGTCCACCATTTATTAGTGATTCTTTCAATAAAAAACCAAATCCAACAAAATTCAAAGACACTGCCAATAAAAAAGAGTGCAAACGTGATGAGGAAGGTATCGAAAAAGGTATTTAAATTTCCTCTTTTAATTTTAAACTACGATTACGTACGATTAACTGATTTCATTATGTATCTACAGATTTAGAATCGCCAAAGAAGCAGCAGTTAATGAAAACAAGACTCCTCAGGAAGATGGTAGTGATATTTCTAAGGCAGAAAAAAGAAATGTAAAAGAATGTCGCAAAAGAAACACCCGTGCGAAACGTTAAGCTAGTCTCTAGAACGCCTAGCTAAAAAATAGCTTTACGTACTTAGGCTGGTCATAAAAATCTATCTGTAAGTTACATTACTGCTGAACAAGAGCAGCCTGGTTTCTACCATCAAGCTGAAACCTACCGATTCTAATATTTTGCTTTCAGCATTAATTTAACCATGGATAGCTAGTGACGGCCAGCCTATGTACGTAAAGCTATATTTAAGCTAGTCGGGTTGTTTATATATCCTATTTATAAAGTTTATAGGAAATGGTCTGAATAAACTAGCTGTATGATAGCAGAGCGTTAGCTAATCTGTACTATCAGCAAATTAATTTTACGAAATCGATATTGACCGATTAATTATAAATATTATTTTATTCTACGTTGTTTTACAGTCTGCGAATGGAAAAATAATTTTTTTTCAAAATTGTGACATTGATATTGTTGCTGTTAAAACCAGCAGCACACAGGCTGGACGATCAATATAATTTATTGGCAATGCTGCTGTAATATTATTTATTTTGACTCGTCTCAGCAGACAACAGTATAATTAGGCGCACTATAAAAAATAACTGTTTACAGTTTACTTAAATTGTAAATAAAATGCCACCTAAAGAGAAAGAACTTTCTCCATACTTAAAACGAAAATTGGAAGTTAAAGAAGCAGATTTCGATCTGCAGCTACATATGAAGGAACAAATCGAATTGTCGTCTATAAATGTCAGGGATGTTGCAGGAAACGAAGTTCAGCCGCAACAACAATTGAGTAGTTCGTTCGAAAGTCGACCACCTGAGGCAACATTAATTATTTGTATGATTTTATTACATTGAAATGATTTTTTTGAATTGAAAGGTATTTGACTTGACGTATGAAACCTGTGGAAATACTGGAGACACTGACATTGACATTGAGGCTTCAAATGCTGATGAGTTATTTGGAAACAACACTTACGAAGAAGATGATATGGATGATTACATTTTTATGGTAAAATGTGTTATTAGTTTATTCTTTTTCAATCTCTCTCACATTCTAATACCATAAAATTGAATGTTATAGGAAGGCCTGAAAGACTGTGATCGTGCCAATTACCTTGCTTTAGTGTGCTTGGCATATAAATTGAAACATAGACTATCTAATGCTGCGTTCAAGGATCATCTGAGAATTCTGAAATTGTTTACTGGATCAACTGTCGAAGAAATGACAAGTGCAGCTAAGTGTGCAGAAAAATATAAGAAGCTTATACAACCAACGAAAAAGGTCTTTGTATGCAATGAGAAAGACTGCGATACTGTACTAAACACTGGCGCCGATGGTGTACCTTTAGCTTCACAGCCATGTGGCCATCGCTTTAGCAAGGAAAAAAAATATTGCTATTTTTTAGTGCTATCTATCGAGCAACAAATTCAGTATTTGTTGGAGAGTGGCGCAGCTAAATGGTTTGATAGTAAGCAGAACTGTGACGGGAAAACAAGAGGAGATATTCAAACCGGAGACTTGTATCGAGACAAAGTTAGAATCACTGATGAGCTCATACGTTACATCACTTTGCAACTTAACACAGACGGAGCTGAGTGTCACAAAAAAAGCAAATTTACGTTTTGGGCATTTATGGGAATACCTAACGAACTCCCTTACTTCTTAAGAAGATCAAACATTCTCTTATTCGCCATATGGTACGGCAACAAAAAGCCCCCAAGTGGACCTTTCCTTGAAGCCTCAATATCGGAACTCCAGCACCTTGGGACCAAAGGAGTGCAGTTCAATCAACAAACTTATTTGGTGAAGCCATTAATTCTCACAACAGATTCCATGGCACGCAGTGTTTTTCTAAATGGTTCCACTTTCAGAGGAGAGTGTGGATGTGATTTTTGTCTTCACCCTGGTAAGAATTCAGTTATTTGTGCGTGATTAAAATCTTCTAAAATCGTTGAATTATTTTCCCTTGCAGGAGAGATGATTAAAATTGGCCGTGGAAGTACAAGAGTCTACCCCGAACCGACCTCAAATCCTACTTTTGCACCGAGAACTGTGGAACAGCACGAACGTGATCTGATGGTATTTCAATTTAATACTTTTATTTACAATATATACATTCCTATCGAATTTGTTTTTTCATACAGACTGTTCTGGGTACTGGGAAACGCCTCAACGGAATTAAAGGCCCTTCTCCATTTTTGGCTCTTTTGGATTTTGATTACGTCCAGGCGCAAGTACCCGATTATCTGCATTGTGTCTGCCACGGAGGAATCAAGTTTCTGGTGGCCTTATGGACTGAGACCAAATACTTTAAACAACCTTGGTACTTAGATGAAAGAAAAACGGCAATTTTAAATGCTCGTCTCGTCTGATGCAAATGAAGCCACCTTATGAGATAACGCGGACTTCCAGCCCATTGTCTGATATAAGTCAGTGGAAAGCATCCAATTTCAGAGCTTTTGCTTTGTATTACTTCACAGCGCTTGAAGACCTCCTGCCGAAGGTGTATTTCGATCACTTTCTTTGCCTTATATATGGAAATCAAGTATTATTACAAGAAGAGGTGACTGTTAACCTCGTTCTAGATGTAGATTTCCTTTTGCAACACTTCGTTCGTGAAGCTGAAGTTTTATATGAAAAAAAAACATGCGTTTCAATTTCCACTTAACAACGCATTTAGTTCGTGCTACGCTAAATTGGGGATGCATTTGGAGCTGGTCGACCTTCATTCCGGAGTGGTTCAATGGCGTTTTGGTGTCATCGACAAATGGGACACAGTGCGTTCCAGAGCAAATGGTGAAAAATCTTCTCATGAAAAAAGCTGTACGTTCGGATGCAATTACTCTAATGTTAAAGTACAACTTGCCGCAAAATGTCTCAGTACTGCTTAAAGATTTTCTCAACATTTCTCACCATGATCTGCTCAGTTCATTAGAAATTGACTCGTCCGTCTTTAATTTGAAACTTCTTGGAGTTCCTAAGAAAAAATTTGCAAGCAAAGAATGCAAATCCGCGATTCAGAAATATTTCTCTTCCGTAGGTGATCCGGCGCCTTTACACATTAGAAGCTATTACTCTTACAAAAGATTTCTTTTTGGAAAAAAAGCAATATTCACAACTACAAGTTACACTCGTTCACCGAAACGGATCAACTATTGCACTTATATGAAAAATGATGTGTTCTTTATGATCAAAGAAATTGTTTCGTTCAATTTCCAACCTGATGATGCTACGGGAAACGTTTTTTTACTCGGTCGAATCATGGGATCCATCTCTAAAGAAAAGTATTCTCCCGCTCCAAAATGTTTAGAATCCCTACATTTTTGTAATTTACCTGGACAGTCTACGAAATGCGTTGGCTTATCATCGACCCTTGTTGCATTTAGTGCAAGTGATATTTTGAAAAAAGCCGTAATTGGATTTAATAATTGCCTTACTGAAACTTACGTTGTAACTGCCCTACCCAATTCAGTTGAGACGGATTGAATACAGGAAATTTAAAATCTCCAAATGAAAATTCACATTTTTTCTTTTAATTTGCAATTGTTACGGCAATTTCATTTTATACTCCGTTTATTGCTGGTATTTAAAAAATTATCAAAAACACAATTTGGCAACGCTTTTCATGTTTTGCCGCTCAGCTATTTCCATCTGCCTTCATTCTCGTTCATTTTCGTCTCCATGACGCGTTTTCTTTTTTGAAATTTGAAGTAGTTTATAGTTTTGATTTCTTATTGGGAAAATGGGAAACCCCATAATTTACGTTCTCGTTCGCTTAAAAAAAGGTAAACCCGAGCTAGGTATTCGGACTATGGATTCCATAGCTTTTCCCAAAACATTTGTGTCTCTTCCCAACCTTGAAGACAAAATCCGCATGCTTAAAGAGTTCATTTCTGAAAAAGACTGATGTTGCTTTAAAGTAATGATAAATTTTAACTAACTGTCGAAAAGTTTTATTAAAGATTGTTTATTTAGTTGGCCCAAGCATAGTGCTTCAGGTGAAGACCCATCGATCCAATTGGAACTTAAAGCTGGGCATATCCTTTCATTCTCAGGTGATTATTGTTGAACTTTATCTTGTATCACATGCTCTTTCTAGCCAATGTTTTTTTTATTGTTTCAGAAAACATAAAGGTGTTAGAACTAACACGTGATGCAATGCTAAAACCCAAATCAAAATCTGTACGGTCCACCAAAATCTTGCACTCAACTCCAAAATCACAAGTGGCCTCCAAAGCTGTTGCTTCCGTTCCCTATGCCAAGAAGTCTTTGCCTCCAGTATTTGGGAATACTTCAAATTCAGGTTTTTTAAATATTTATTTTGCAAAGTGTTTGTTATACGTACTCTTTAATTCTTAGAACACATAGAGCAGAGCAAGAGAAAAACAAAACAAACAAATCCAGCAGGAAGCAAAGATCAATCAGTCAAACCAACAGCTGACTCAGTCAGTGATTTGGGTGTAAGTGCTCTAGTATCATCTGAAAGCGAAGAATCAAACTCTGGTAATGAAGAAGGCGATTGGTTGGCTCCATCTCCTCCTTCTCGTCCGCCCAACAAAGTCCCACGGAGTGATTTAGAAATTTTTAAATTTGTTTTTATAATCACTGACATGATTACAGATTTGTCTTTGTTACAGGTTCACTGTATTGGCAGTGCCTCGAAAAGTAATGGTGCCGTTCATCGTAATGGACTTATTCTGACTCCTCCAGGATCTCGTTGTAACACGCCCTCATCTTTTCGAACTCCAAGTAGTGAGGTAAATGCAAAACTCGAGGTTTTCAATTTACTTATTCATTAATTTCTCTTTTTTTCATTTTATTCATTCAAAAAGGTTTTGAATGACGAAGCATCTTCTCTGAATGATATCAATTGCCAATATGACGAAAACAGTCAGGCTCAGATCATTGAACAGTCAAATTCCCTTCAAGACCTTGAAGAAGAAAATTCTTTTTCAAAGAACATCTGAATCAAAGTGTGATTGATTACGAAGATATGAAAGCTGAATACGAAAAGAAACTAGTTGAAAAGGACGAAGTTATAAAGAGTTTACGTGAGCATAACCCATTAGTACTAGCGCAAAGTAGGGCTAAGACATACCTATTCAAGATGTTGTAAATGTTAATTTGATTTTATCTTTTGAACAGCTCTAAGGGAATCTCTGTTGATGCTGGACACCACTCTGGCTAATTTGCCATCAAATAGCCGCCAGTCTGCAGCTGTAAACGCTGCTAATAGTGCAGCTCCTTCGCGTTCAATGGTGAAACTTCACGAAGATTATACCACCATGATTGATCCCAGCGCCCTCAGATTGGCTATGTCGTACGGAAAATCAGGAAATACGACAAAGTAATTTCAAGCATCATTCAAAAAATTTCTCACAGCACTTCTTTTTACTTTCCCATTTTTTTCAGGGAAATGGGAAAGATGGTGGCCACTATAATGGAGGCTTTGTGGGACAAGGCGTTCATGGCTTCGCACTCCCTATCTGGTCGCAAAGCACCGAGCGATATGAACGACCCTATTAAATAAAAATTGCCAGCAAAGCCAGCCATTCCAGCCGATGCAAGAAATGCAATTATACGTATGACAGACTTCATTATAAAATTTAGACTTCGATTTCACCTCTAATCATCTCCTATCTATTTACAGAGTTTACCATGAAATTTTGGGAGACAAAGCCCAACATGAGAATTCCGGCTACCACGGTAAACCCTCTAATAAGTCAAAAACTACTGACCGAACACAGCTCTGTGAAAAAAGCATTAAACAACGAGGAATCTGTGGATGAAGCGGAGTAGCAAATTCAGAAATTTCACTTATTCCTTTTATCACTCCGAAGAGTCCCTCCCTCCACAAGCTGCCATTTATGTGCCTCATTGTTTCCCTCATCTGAATATGCATCAACTTAGCAATAATCCATGTTTGCTGTTACAGTCCATTTTTGTCATGATGTGATATAAATGTATAACCTAGTCTTTGCATTTAATCTCGTCATCAATACAAAGAAATTTGAACTCATTTGTATGTTACTACTATTACGTATAGAATAGGAAGAATATACTAGGTTGAGGCTTGCTTGTATTTAATAGGCTACTTAAATCGTAGATTCAACTAGCTTTCCTATAGCTGCTAAACGACCAGCTATTTTCCCATGCTCATGTTAAGTTTATTCTAACCCTGAAATTCCAGGCTGTTATTCCAAAATTTGATCCTTGAAGCAGCTAGCTTTCCCTCCCTAAATCGATAGCTGTAAATGAGCTAGAAAACAGCTAACCGTTTCGTACGGGCAGTGAGCGTGAAATCGATGATGACGATATTTATGTGGTTGAGTTGGACGAAGAGGATGTCTCTTAAAAAATGTAAAATAAAAGACCGAAGAGCGAAGCAACGAAATCTGATAAAGTGCTTATGGCTTTTAAAGAAATGAGAGAGGATGGAAAAGTAAGATATCTAGAAGAGAAAAAGGAAATCCAACAGAGACATACTGAACGTATGGAAAAAACGCAACAGTTGATCGACGCACTAAAATCAATGACATCAGGAGGTTCATCAACGAGAGCAAGGTCCACTTCCCGTTCACCGAGACACCGATATGACAAACGATCATCGTCCGGGAGCTCTGAGGGTATTTCAAAAGTAGGTGTCAATAGTGCAACCCCAATAGATTCGTATTCCAACTATTCAAATAAATCGGGCAATTACAGTCGAAGATCTCGTTCAACAATTCATAGACGTTCCCCCTCACCTCCAAGTTCTCGTAGTAATTTGTGAGTTATTTGGTTAATTCAAAGGGCTACAGATAAAATGTGACGTTTGTTGTTTCATATACTTGAACTTTTGTTTTACTCGTTAATTTATAAAGTACTGAAATACTAATAAATTTCATCCGGAAATGTATATCTGTTTGTAATGTTGCAAACTCGTTTTTTAACTATGTAGTACAGAAACAGTTTTTAAAACATTTTTTTCAATTGGTACATTTTTATTTATATTGTTAAGAAAAGAGAGGTAGGGAACAGCCTAGATGGGTGTCTTTGAAAACGGGCTCGGTCTATTATCCTGACTTTAGCCGACACATACAGGTTAGTCTTGATCACGCATTACCGCGTTTACATCGGTGCCTGCATTACCGCAGTGCACCACGAACACACTAGTGCCTGCATTACTGCAGTGCACCACAAACAGCCGTATTACCACGACCGCCCGGACCTGGCCATGCTTTTTGGCATTCCAGCACCATCAATTAAACAAGACAGTAACACACACTCAACACGAGCGTCTAGATCTGGCCATGCTTTTTGGCATTCCAGCACCATCAATTGAACAAATCAGTATCAATCACACAACACAACTTAATAGGGAAAAGGTATGGGAATTAGACGATACTTGATTAAGTATCGTATATATTAAGGCTTTTAAAGAAATGGATCAAAATGATACGTCTTCCGAGGGACGTGATTTATTTTTAAAAATGACCGTGGCTTAAGCGCGTCCTTATAGCGTCCTTTGGCGGTCCAGTACTGCACGTCCTAGTAAAACAGATTTAGGATGAGTTACTGCATTAAACTGTTATGTGGGATGAAAAGCTTCCTATAGAAGTACCGCGATATCTACATTACCGTCCCTGCAGAAATTTAAAAGAATTTGACGTTGCTCGACCTAATACCTCCAATGTTGATAGAAGCGATTTTTAGTCTAGAAGTCATTTGTTAGGTTTTATGAGTAGAGGAATGCCTGAGGTAGGTTTAGAATTCTGGGTCGTCAAAGTAGGTTTGAAGCGTTTGTTTTGTGGTATTGTCGGAATTCTCAGGGGGTCCTTTGTTTTGTCAGATTCAATGGTCTCAATTTCCCCCATGTTGGGTTCCATCGATTCCATGATAATTTTCATTGGTTCTTGGTCTTGTGTCTCTGTGTCAAGGGCTGTCATTTGGGATTCCTTAATTGGTTTCGAAGGATTATCTTTAGAAGATACAGTCAGGGAAGTGGTAGGAGTGTCACATTTCATGGTTTCAGTTTCCAAATTTTGGATCCCTTCTGTAAAGCATCCTCCCTCACGGGTGAATGACTATACGGATTAAGGCAAATATATATTAACACGGAACTCGGAGGCGTTTACCCACAATGATGACAGTGTATTGCTAGACTAGGCCATAAAATATAAGGGAGACTACACGCATAAGAATACGAGAACTAAAGAGGAACAAAGTGTAAATGGATACAACCTAAATTGATCTTACCGTAGTAGCGCGAGCGATACGGGTGAATTTAAAGACGAAATAGAAGACGATTGGAAATACAACTCAGATAGGCACTTACGGAAACAGGTAGGCGGAGAAACACTTGTAAGAGAAAACACTAAGGCAAGTTAGATGTCGAACTAGTGTTGTTGAAGGCAACTGAACGTTTAGCGAGCTACTAGTTGTCTGATCTTTCTTAGATGTTGGGTTCCCCATGAAACCTCGCATCTCGTCAAAGTGGCATGATGCTGTTGACGTGTCACAATGTCGCGCGTGCAGCCAATCAGAAAGTGTTTGTTTAATTGCTTGATTGGCGTCGCGCGTGCGACCAATCAAACGGATGTTTATTTAATGGCATGATATGCGTCGCATGTGTGACCAATCATGGAAGTTTGTTTAGTGGCGTGATATGCGTTGCACGTGTGAGTCAGACAGCAGGTGTTCAATTGGGTCAACTCTAAGATGTCTATGACAAATGGTTACTATGCGAATTACAATATTCGAATAATATGCAAAAGAAGAGTAGATGTGAGAGAGTAAAATATAGAAATAATTATATGCCAAGGGAGAGTAAACATAATATAATAAGAATGTGGTTATCATAATTAAATGTATTTGTAGGCTTTCGTTACACTTCCGAGAGTGAATCTTGCAATTCACCCTCCATAGGTACCTTAGAAGCCATGGAATTTCTAGCTAAGGGAACTACTACGGGATTCTGTTTAGTGGTCTCTGTCTTTTAATCATTTTGGGAACAGGTTTTTGGGCAATGGTGGGTTCCTGGTTTCGTTTTAATGTTGGGCAGTTGTAGCTAAAGTGTGTCTCTTCGTCGCAAAGTCTGCAAGTAAGCTTTTTTGCGTCATACTTTACCACCGCACGATAACTGCCAATTGTAATGTACAGTATCCTTCACAAAAAAGTGGCACCTTCCCCCCCCCCCCGGTAGCCCAAAAAATAAAAATTCCTTGTGAGCGCTAGATGGCATAGTTTTTAATTGCAAACTACAAACAACAAAAAAAGCAAGCAATTTTTTTTTTTTTTTTTACTTCAAAAGCGAGACGGTTCCCATGAATTCAGTATTTTTTGCTGCGAGCAAAATTTGGAAAGCGGAGAATTTGAGAAAAAAGTCGGGGAAAGGCTAACCTCTGAATTGTTACCTTTCCCCCACCCCGACTTTTTTCTCAAGTTTTCCATTTTCCATATTTTCTTGCAACATGAAAACTTATTGGTGACAGATGATTTTAAAAGACGGATAAAATTACATTTGGAAAATAAATCTAAGAGGATCAGACATCAGATTTATCTAAGAGGATCAGATCATCAGAAAAGAGGATTTATTTAATTTAAACAAACTGACAAATGAAATATGTCAATTTTTTCTTACACCAGCCGTTAGCTTCAAAGCATAATTGAAGTCTTTTAGTCATTCGCTAATTTTTAACGATAAGCGTCTTTTTCAGTAAGATTTTACCAAGCGGTCTGTGCATGGGCAAAATCTTCTTCTTTGTTTCGGGAATCTTTCGCGTCCGTCGAAATCATACAGCTTCAAATGGTTGTGTAAGGAACGGTCAGCCACGTTCCTTACATCCCTTTCTCCTTTCCCATGCTTACAACCCTTTTCCCCTCTTCCGCCGATAGGTCATCTACCGATGGCTCCGGCCTTCAATCTTCCTTCTACCTGGCCTTCAAACGTGTGAACATTTGAATCACATCACCTAGGTGTTACATTTACACACAAAATATTAATTCCCTTTGCGACACCTAACCCTAAGTGACCTTGCTCCTTCGTATAAATGTTGCCCCTTTCCAGATTGTCAGTCAGTCTCTTTTGCAGTCTTCTGCAGTCTTCATCATCAGTCAGTCTTGTGTCAGTCTGGTTTCAGTCGCTTTTCGTTCATCTTCGAGTCTATTTGCAGTCTTCGTCAGTAAGTCTCTTTTAATCGGACTCGTCTTGTTAACTGTTATCTCGGTCTTTGACAAAAAAAATTGTGCAACAATAAACTCATCATCATCACACACAACTATTCCCCATTTTCAATATTAAAGTAAGGAAAACTATTTTCTTCCCCCGTCCTTACAGTTGCTATGGTTTCCAAAAAGTTTTCATGTCGCGAGAAAATATGGAAAACGGAAAACTTGAGAAAAAAGTCGGGGTGGGGGAAAGGTGAAACGGTGTTCGGATATTTGATGACTAACATGCTAGCTACCAAATATTGTAGGTAAAAAATTAAAAATAAATTGTACTGGATAGCTTAATGTTTATTTAACACTATAAAATTTTTTTGTAGCTTTATTAAAATTTTTACTACACCATTTCCCTATCCGCGCTACACACCATTCGACATAAGATGCTGGGTTACATGGCCTAGCGTTCGGATACTAAGGGCGTGTACTGTATGAGGGAATATTTTTCTTCACCGTCATTCGTACGATCATCCAAGTGGCAAGGACAGGGTGTAAAACTTCATTCTCTGCCACCCGATAGCGTTCCTACCGAGCTTCAATTACATTCCCAAATTCCTTTAGATGTGTCTGAACTACTCCCGAGTCTAGATTCTGTGGAATCTCTGCAATTCGAACAAATTTCTCTTGGATATTGCTATCTCTCATGACTACGCCAACTTCTTTCCCCTCCAATTCGTTTCTGACGATACCACTGCTGTGCTGGGACAAAAAACTTTAGATGTATGCCTCTGATGTAAACGTAATTCCAGCGACCTGGTTTCTCGTATCTAGCACAGCAACTAGGCCTAAGAGATCCTGTGGCTCAACCTTAAAACTACGCATGAAACCATGAATCGTACGGATACTCAATCTCGGGAATTGAACCCAAAATCAATATTGACACTGTTGAGCCACTTGGCAGCATAAATATTTAAACATCACCTGTTGACGAATTCGTCGATGAACGACGATGGTGAGTTTCATCACAAGCATCTGCTGTTCTTGAATCATCCACAATGTAGGTGGCAGTAATACAACTGGATTTAGTTGAATTCGCAGCATCACTCCTGGAATCAGGCCCATTTACAATAGATGTAGACGTAGCAAAGTTGACTGGGTTTTCAAGAACGCAGAAGTAGTATCTGGTTTCCCTCTCCTTGTCGAAAATTACTTTTTGATTCGACGTCTACATTTCCAAATGAAAACACTAAACATATGTGCTTTAGCTTTTGTAAAAAATAGCATTTAAGCAACACTAGTCATAAGCTAGATCGGTGCAGAATGGCACTAAAAAACTTTCACTTGATTAACTTTTCTTAACTATTTTTCTTCGTAGGTATATATATACTACTATATTCATTATCATTAGTAATATAGAATGTGAAATTACAGCTACTCTCCTTCCAGAAAGCTGCAAAGGTTTCAGAAAAACATGTCTTCGACACGTACGTTGCTTCGCTTGAGGAAATTGTGTGAAACAGCCCTAGTAGAACAATTTCGTCCGTGGATGTGCATGGGAAGTCAGTTTTAACCCTATGGACGTCCTCCCCATGTCCCTAATGCACTCATCGGGATATCCTAGCAGCAACGTTGCAAGGGATATCCATATTTGGGGGCACATGGATATCCCTCGAACGTAATTTTATCTCGAATTGGACGTCCTGTTCTAACCGGACTAGTACAGTTCCGGTTTAGTTATAGAACCAGCCTGTGCGCGGTTCTATAACTGAATGGTTCTATAGCCAAGCACTCGATCTTAGTGCCACCTATCTTCGATTCTTTCATCCCTCAAACTTTAGCGTTCTCAGATTGTAAGGGCATATAGCGCAGTGAAAATGGTGTCCGCTATGGATCTAGAGTCCCGTGTTCGAATCGCTGCTATGACTAACTTAATCTATGACTAACTTTTAATCTAAGTGTAGCATAGTCTATGGATATAAATGGTGAGATACATGTGTATCTTCACTGCTGTGGAACCATCCACTGTCAAAGTGGTGGGATAAACTCGAAGAACTGTTGGAATACCAGAAGGAAAAAGAAATTAGAGTTCGTAGAACGAATAGAGTGGAGCAAGGTGCTAGAAGATAAAAATGAATAGTGGCTGCTATCATAATAAATTTTAACAATTCCTCAACTTCTTTACCAAGAAGAGGATTCTACCACAATGAGGATAACCCATAACTAATTTTAAAAATGGCAGTTTATTGTACAAACTAGATTAACAAATTGGAACAAAACAAAACGACACGAAAAGTGTTATAGTCATAAAGGTAAAACAACAAAAATATAAATTTAACGAAAAGACTTTGTCAACATAACATCACTTAGTTAAATGGGATCCGATGCCCTGGGATAATCCTAATAACACAGGATCTTCAATATTTTGAACGAGACTCATTTGCCATCCGTTGTTTTGGCGGCTAAAACACTTTCCTAGTAGAGAATTTCTTTGTGTTTTCTTTGTTCACACTTACTCGGTGTATTTGAGATTTGGAAACACCAAACAAAGACGCAATATACGTTTCCGATTTTTTTTCCCTCAATAAGTTAAATAAATTTTATTTCAAAGATAGACATCTTCTTGTTTTTTTCCTACTACAACCCCCATTTACCAACACAGGCTTTCCCATTTCATGACAGACAAAGAAAAAGTAACATGGTAACTAATTTATTTTCTATTGTTTCCAATATGAATGGGATCGCGTTGGGACGAAGAAACGGCTGTAGGATATCCATGGGACTTGATGTTCTACTAGGGAGATAACTGTAAAAGCTTCGAAATGTTATTTAGATTAGGTGTCCTTGTGAAGTTAAATTACAGGGCCAAATACAAACAGAACATTAGAAAATTTTCTCTTTTTTACAGAAATGGTTATTTACAGGAGAGTTTATTACGTAAAGTCTGCAACTGTGTTCCATTTTAAATTATATCTCATGATCTTGATCATTTATTTCTTCAAGAATAAATGCCTTTCCATAATAAGTTACTATTGTAGCAATGCGTTGTATTCACGGTTAACAAGACTAAGACTGAGATCCGATACAGGACTACCGGGGGACTACATACATTAAAATTTAGCTGTTTTCTAGAATTAAATACCCTTAATTTAATATTAAAATGTAGCTAGTTCATTTACCTTTAACACAAAATTATTGCTAGTATCCTTTGGTAAATTGGGAAGGTTTCAAAATTTTTTTGCGATCCCCTTTTTCCCTATAAGGATTCCTCAGAGGAAAAACGGACTCGTAACAAACATGGCGAAATCCGCAAGAGTGCGTTCACAAATAGGGAGGGGGTACGCGTCAATCACTTGCTCTATTAGGTTGGTCTTCCTTTGGTTTCTTTGTGAAAAAAGAAGTCATCTTTCCTTGTTTTGAACAAGGGTTTTCCTGAATGGTGAAAACAATATGTAGATGAAACTGGTGTCTATTTGTTACCTATTAGCCAAGACTTACAGCAGTTGTTACAGTTGCAATATTTATTTTTTCTATGTAACCTAATGGCTACTGGCCAAGTGAACTGCCTTCTTGTCAGATTTTAATTTTTCATATGTGCTATCTGCACTTTTGAATCGAAACAATATGCTGATAAGGGATATCGGATATGCCAAAGCCCAAAAGCCCAAACTGCCAAAGTGCCCTAAGTGCTAATAGCCCAATACTATTAAGACATTTTGCTCAGCTATTCTGGAAAAGATGCCATTAATTTATTTATCTTCTAGCCCATCTGAACCAAATCCATCGATCAGCTTGATAACTTCAACACAGATTGGACGTTCTACTGGTTCTAATTTTTCACACAACAGCAGTCACAAGAACAAAGAAGCTGTAGACATCACAGGCAAATCCATTTCTTCTTACATTGATGATTGGTGTAACAGAAAGATTATGGTTGTCAAGTACGGCCCTGAACACTACGAATTGCAAGAAGGTGCTCGTATTCGCTCAAGTCAAGAAGACCGCCAAAGGAAACGAATCCGACAATGGGTTGTCGAAAAATGGTTCGAAGAAGAAATCCAGCAACTCGGACAGTGAGGACGCATCTGAGTCTGACGATGATCTATTAGTGGGAAATGCTGGATCTAACAATGGTAGCTCTGGTATGTTAACTTGATTGCTATTATGCGTAGCCTATTCTGTTACTATCACTACTATGTTCCTAACAATAGCTGTTAATAATATTGATTACAGGTGGGAAACGTAGGAAGAAAACCGCCATGGAAGTCGAAGAGCAAGTCAAGAAGACTGTCAAAGGAAACAAATCCGACAATGGGTTGTCGAAAAATGGTTCGGAGAAGAAATTCGGCGACTCGGACAGTGAGGACTCATCTGACGATGATCTATATTAGTGGGAAATGCTGGATCTAACAATAATCAATCAAAAGAAGTTGTAAAGTCTAGAAATACATCGCGTTTACACCGTTTGCCTGCTGAATCCTCTGCTTCTGTCATTTCTGGGCGTTCTGGACTTAAAATAAACATGGAAAATCAACTCAAATGCTACCACAACAAAAACAAACCAAGATGTGAAAAAAGAAAACAAGCCATGCTGAGGGCTGGTGCCTCCGATATTTATCATAGTTACATCGAGAACCACTTCAAGATCCTCGACGAAATATCTCTTTTGTCAAAGAAGAATGAGGTTTTATCGGAGCCACTTCAAGAAATTGTTGTGAAATACAGGAAGCAGTGTGAGTTCTTTAGTTTTGGAGAGACGCAAACACAAGAAGATACTGATTCAATGAGTCTCCTGAAGCAAATGATTTTTTGTGTGAAAACAATTCAGACTCAAATTTAACCGACGCAATTCAACTCTTAATCCGCGAGGGAATTGATATCAATGCAAAGAACGACGATGGACAGAATGCGCTCCATTTTTTGTGTTGGAACAATTCAAACTCGAATTTACTCCACGCAATTCAACTCTTAATCCGCGAGGGAATTGATGTCAATGCAAAGAACGACAATGGACAGAATGCGCTCCATTTTTTGTGTGAAAACAATTCAAAATCGAATTTACTCGACGCCATTAAACTCTTCATCCAACTGGGAATTGATGTCAATGCAAAGAACGAAGATGGATGGAATGTGCTCCATTTTTTGTGTGAAAACAATTCAGACTCAAATTTAACCGACGCAATTCAACTCTTAATCCGCGAGGGAATTGATATCAATGCAAAGAACGACTATGGACAGAATGCGCTCCATTTTTTGTGTGAAAACAATTCAAACTCGAATTTACTCGACGCCATTAAACTCTTCATCCAACTGGAAATTGATGTCAATGCAAAGAACGACGATGGATGGAATGCGCTCCATTTTTTGTGTGAAAACAATTCAGACTCAAATTTAACCGACGCAATGATGAGCATGACCTGAAGCAAATGATGAGTCAATCCATCAAACAATCCGGTAAGAACAAAAGAGGACGTCGTTATGGGGATAGGGTGTTTTCCGACATATCCATTAACTTATGGATTCTTGGTTGACCCCATACATACGAGATCCTCCATGACAACCTGCCTGGAATATTTGCTTCGCCCACTGTTGTCCAAGAAAAATTGGCACAGTACAATTCTACGTGTATGCCAGGTATGAGTTAGAACAGATCGAGTTTTTGTGCTATAAAAGCATTGATTTCCTGTTGATTTCTTTTATACTTATCTTTTTTTTAACATTTAGGAACCATATGTTTGGACCCGTTGCTGGAAATTATTAAGGCGAACAAATTGCCGATGAAATGCACAGTGTCAGTCGATGCAACTGCTTGCATCCAAAAACGGGAATACCATACTAGGTACAATTCAATACTGGGCGGCAGCCTTCGGCTTGAAAAAACGGGGTTACCTGATCCCAAAGGATTTGTAATAAATTCAGTTTCCGACAAACTGAAATATTTCAAGCAAAACGAACGAGCAAAAGTTATTTTCGTTATCATGGCTCAACCGTTAGCTGATTTTTCTACCCCTGTCCGGATTGTCACATTTGAAAGTAACAATAGGATGACTGCATTGGATGTGAAGAATCGTCATGACTATATTAAAGAATGCCTAAAAAAAGCAGAACATGAATTGGTCGCTAATGGATCAGATGGAGACTCCCGTGAAATTAAGTGCATGTTGCTAAACGCGGGATTTGAAATCTCGCTTTCTTATTATCCCAAAGATACGGAGGAATATCGATTCTTAAATACGACTTTAAGAACGACCTTGGCGTTGAATTAACGGGAAAAGATCTTGTTAATTTCTCATTCAGTTCAAAATACGGTAATAAGATCCGAAGCAACACAATCTGCCAAGATGATTTGAAGGACGATATGACGAAGAGGATGAACAGGATGGGCAGCCTGATGACGATGAAGGCAATGAAACTGAAGCAGAACAAGATCCTTACGATCTAGAAGTTTTACGTTCACTACAAGATGCTGACCTTAGGGATTTTACTAATAACTCTAAAGATCCTTGTCCCTCTTCATTTTCCTTCGTAAAATTAGCAGATGCGGAAGGCAATATGCGACTTGTTCAAATTAAAACGCTCTGCTGGTTTTTGGAAACACAAATGAAGAAGATGAGCAGTGATCGTAACTTGAAAGTGCGCCAGCCATTGTCGTTCTCTGATGCTCAAAAACTGATAGTGAAAACGGTAGAAGAAAGGAAAATCGTGTGGATTGGCGATTGGTGTCTTTTTCAGACTCTTTCATGTTCAAAGCCGATTATTTATTCCTATTAGGCCGCGTTCTTCAATTTCAATTTATGTCGAGAGTAAGAAAAAAACACAATTAAAAGGCAAAGAGGAACTGACCTTGGAACTGACAAAAAAGTTGACGAGGACATTGCAGTAATCTGTACTTGGAACCAATTTGATGGGCAAACAAATAAATCGAAGGAAATGTCAACAACAGGAACAAAACTATCTGTTATTGCTCACGGTTTCCACCCTTGTAATACCTACATTTGCAGTCTACCTTCTTCAACCATCCCGTCGTGTAAAAAAATTGCTTATTCTGAAAATATTGTGCATGATGCTTCTCTTTTTTTTTCTCGGATTAAATAAAAACTTAAGCTACTGAAACAAATTTATTTTAAATAGCATTTTTACTGGAAATAGTGAAAAATGGGAGAACAGCAGGGAAATTGGGGAAAATGGGGAAATTGGGGGAAAAGGGGAAAACTGGGGAAATTGGGGAAATTGGGGAAAAATTGGGGAAAATTGAGGAAAATCGGGGAAAAATCGGGGAAAATTTTCCCTTAGACGATAAATTACCTCGGGTCGGTAAAACCTGCAAATGAAACAAAGGGCCATTTAGGGGCTCTGAAGTCCTGATTGGTATGCGCCAAATTATGAAACCGATGCTTGATGTTCCTCATTAGCCGATTTCTGAAAATCAATAGCCCCTCATACCTGACTGGGTTGACGTCAAAGACATTCGTGAGCCCCTCAAGCAGAGTTGCCGTGATCGAACTCAATTTTTGATCGAGATCAAACTCAAACTCAAAAATTGATCGATCGCTCAACTCATTTAAGAATGAGTTTGATCGCGATCAAACTCAAAATTTTTGATCGAACTCAAACTCAATTTTGCAATCAATATTTCTTACTGCACGCCATCTAGTAATAGTAAATATAATTAAGTTCCAAGAATGTTACTATTGTGGCGGTACGGGATAGTATCGATATAAGTAAAAATAAGGAAATTAACAAAAGAAAACGGTTTAAGTCTTAAATGAAAGCTAAAAGAACAAATATTTGTATAAATTTTATATTGTGTTTATTTTATTGACTGATAGATGGCGCAGGAAATTAATCGCGACGATAAGTTTGATCGAACTCAAACTCATTGCCAGTTGAGTTTGATCGAACTCAAACTCATCGTCGATGAGTTTGACTTTGATCGAACTCAAAAAAATTGATCGCACGGCAAGTCTGCCCTCAAGCATGAGGCTAATAAGCGGAAATAACTAAAGTCAAAGAAAATTTTTATAAATATTTACGATGAAGTTAAAATCACTTTTCATACAAATTTTACCTTTGATAAGGAAGGGTATCTTTGCGAAGATAGTGCTCTGCTTACTTGCTCACATGGGCTAAGCACTTTGACAATTCCCTCCATTAGATCCCACTGCTCAGCTGTGAAAGAGAGATCCATCCGCTGAAGCTCGCCAATAGTTGCACAAATTGGTAGTTTAAGATCCAGCATGCTCTTGAGCATTACATATTGGTTATTCCACTAAGTCCACCATTGTACATGCAATGTTTGTTGAGGACTTCAACTACCATATGGCTAGAATGAAAGTAAGTCACAAGATCCCTGTACGGTTTTATAGTGGCATGTACAAGGGTGTTGTTAATGGCATCTGTCACAGCAAGGTGTGGGCAACACATGGAAAAGTGATTCCAAGGACAAAAAATACATCAGATTGGTACGTTATTTGTTGCTAATTTCAGAGTTAAAAGTTCTCATACCTTGTTCCCTGTATTTGTGTGTCAGCAAGTTAATAGCCGCGACAATGTTCAACGCATTGTCAGTAACGACTAAACTACTTTTTCGGTGATACCCCATTCAGATGAAATCGTTTCCAGCTTACTACTCAGGTTATTTGCTGTATGCAAACCGATCATGGGGCAGGTAACCAAAACGCGTAATTCTAACAGTCCATTCACGATGAAATGGACAGTAACTGCCATGAACGGTTCCATGTGCCGAGATTACCAACAATCTGCTGTCAAAGACACATAATTGACAGATTGGAGTTCCAGAAACAAAGCAGGTTTTGCACTTTCAAATTCCCGGGGAATCAAAGTGTTCGCTATGGTTGTTCTTGACGGCAGCGTAACCCGAGGATCAAGGTAATGAACCATATCTTTAAAGCCTGCAAAGAGTGAGAAAAGAGATAGTCAAAAACTTCGAATAGCATCAACACAAGTGTCAAAACATACCTCCATTCTCAACTATTTGAATGGGTTGCATATCTTTAGCGATAAATCTAACTAGTTTTTTATGAAACCCTTCCATAAAAACTCTCTCAGTTGGATAGGTAACAGCATCGGTGTTATTATTGTCTCTGCGACGCCAACGGCTAGTGGCCGATGGTTTTTCAACACTCGGCGCACCTTTCTTATAAAAAAATTGTTAATCTATAATATTGTTAAAGATTATTTTATAGTTTATCAAATTTTACCTTCTTTACTTTCCACAGTAACTCTAGAAGCGGATGCCGCTGAGTTTTGCAGGGCCTTTTTGGCCGCCTGACTGACTTTTCAAGTGGAGGTTGTCCATCTTTTATACGGCAAGAAAGCGAGCAGACTTTAAGGTCAAATGAGGTCAGGCGTGTTCAAAAACATAAAGTAAGGCGAGAGACAGCTGGCCTTAGCGTTAAGATAATAAAATTAGAAAGTGGGTCATTCGGGGCAACAAACTTAGTGCCAAAACGCTGCAATGGCAGAGAGATAAGGTCAAGAAAAGCAGCAAGTTCAATTTAAGCGTTTAAATTTGATTTGGCAGATGGATCCTTACAATGTTAAGTCCCAACGGTCATTTTATCATACTTCATTCTATCACCCCTTCATCTCCTCATCTTTGAGCACATTTTCCCAATTGCACGTGAGAATCCCGCACAAACTTATAAAAAAATGGATAGACATGTCTATTAAATTTGTTTGTTTTTAGTTTGGTGGTACTGAAATTTCCTATGATCTATTCAAACTTTTCTGTTTGAAGCCGAGAGGGATTTCCCTACCAAGGCATGTTCCAAGATTGCTCTATCAGACATTTTACCAAATTGTTGGGAGAAAATATAAGTCTAATTTGCTACACAGGTATAAATTAAAATGTTCTTCAATAAACTAATGCGTTCTCGATAATTTTAGAACTTTTTCAGCTGTTTTCACGCAGCGTAACTGTTGGATTCCGTTATTTCAGGGGGAAATGTAATTTGGTATCATTTAAAGATACTGAAGCGATTAAAGAAATGGTAATTTTATTAAATTACGCATTTGATGTTCTCAGTGGTCGATGCATGTCAGAAGGCATCAATAATAAAACTTGGAGAACAGTAGGATGAAGTTCAATAAGGGCTGAATTCAGGAGCGAATATGGCGTGTATTCGCTAGACCAACGAGTCGAGACCAACTGCCCTCTGCGCTCGCTAGGAGGGGAGGGGGCGACGTTGCCAAGTCATAGCAGACAGAACAAAGGTTTTTTTAATTGCTTGATGCCGAGTTTTTACCTTGTGTTTCATTCAAATTGAAGCCTCTTCTGGATTAGTTGGAAAAACTAGACACGACAGATGTACTTGGCGGTAAGGACGGTATGGTTTAAAACGTGAAGGGGGAGCGCTACTGGGAAATCCTTACCGCCAAGTACAGCCATGATTCCGGAGCTGGCCAAAAGCGCAAATTCGGCTAGACAGCGAGGAGAAGGAAAATGTCGACTGCTGGGCTTTACGTGGAGTGAGCCATCTCCTTATCTCTGGGCTTTCCCCCCCATAACTCTGTGTTAAAATCACGGTTTTCACCAATAAAAATTAAATATTTTGAACTACGCGAAATTATTTTTTTTTTAACAAAAAAATAAGGCGTTCTTTTTTTAATAGCATTATTTATCTATTTCTTTAAAAATGATTTGATTGGGAACCCTTTCCTATCCCTTGAAGTTTACTCCCTATACACTTTGAGAGCGAAAATCTTACCTTTGCCTTCAGTCCCTAGGGGCGCTAGTGTGCTGTAAGGTAACCAAAATACCCCGCAAAAATCAATGTCGGGATTCTAATAGAAAAATGCCATTAACGAATATAAAATATATTAATTTTTTGTTGATTGATTGGATACATTTTTATTATTAGCATTAGGGATACCTATTATGTACTTTACACCTATGTACTTTACAACAACCTACTTTATACTCTTAGACGATTTTTGAACTCTACTTCCATTCCAAATGTTTTAGTTTTTCATGTCATTGAACTTATTTACAGGGAAGAAGTTAACCGTCAAGCCTCAATAATTTAGGTAGATGGTTTGATAGAATAGTGTGTAAAGTCCCAGCTAAACAATACTCAAAGACATTCAAACAGTAAGTAAATTATAGGGAAAAAACCATAATTTGTTGAAGAGAATTACAAGATAAACACATAATAATACATTTATATACCTTCTGCCGAAAATCAAAATACACCATTTCGGGCCACGAACAAATGAGTTTTATTTTTGCAGATGGACACTTCAATCACTACGACATCGATAACATTGAATTAATAGCGTGTTTGTACAGGCGAATATGAAAACATCTTACGCCTCATGAGCACTTATCGTCTTACTTTTTTTACGGACTGACCTTACGGATAGCGTTCATTCCCTGTTATCTAATTTCAGTTTTTGATTTTCATCGTCTTCATGTAAAAACAAACAGAAAATTTTGAGCCGTTGGCTGACTTTAATCTTAAACTTTTATTAAACTTGAAAGCAAGCCGTTCCCATCAAATTTTGTATCTTGATCGGCGATCCCATAATTTGAGATTTATTTGATCGCTGATCAAATTTTGCTCATCATTCTTCCCCATCATTTCTGTCTGACACCTAGTGTTAAAATTTACATTTTTTAATGAATTTTGTATTTAATATGAATAATTCCAATGATATTCGTGTACACACTTTTCCTAACTTATTTCAGTCGAATTCTTAAATTAATACGAATACATTTCTTGACATTTGATGTTTCTTGTTCACTTTATTTCAATCAAAATTATATTGCCAAGTAAAATGAACTAATTGACGACAATAGCATGAAAGAAGATTATATTTTTATTATAATCAAAGTACAACCAACAGTGTATACGATTTACCAAATCGAAATGAAATCAAATCCAAATCAAATCCGAATAATCACACGATTTGATTTGGATTTGAATAGATTTTATTAGAGTGAATTGATTTGGATTTGACTCAATTTTTCTCAAAAATTAACAAATCAAATCCAAATCAAACGTCAGTGTAAGTAAATGCACAGACTACGAAGTAAAGACCGTGGTGCTCTGTACCCAACACAGTCTTCATCTGTCCACGGAAACACCCAATCCATTTAGATTGTTAGTAAAAAACGGATCCTCTAAGTGGTGGGGAACGGAGCTGTTTCCAATCACTCTGCGTACGGCTCATTCCGATTCTTTCCGTTCACGGTTTTTTTTTTATTTATAACTTGCCGAATATACTCAAAGGATTCATCTCAGTTCACTGATGATTTTAAAATTTACAGAATATTTAGCGTCAAATCAGATTTCACGTAAAAACTAAAAAAACAAAAATGCCAAAACAGGAAAATTTTCTGAAAACTTTAAAACGTGAGTTATACCTAAGAAAACAAAAGAAATACAAAGTTAAGAAATACAAAAAAACGGTGGGTGTTTTACCTAAAAGCAAATGTCTATCTAGCAAAATGAGTTTTAAAAAACTGAAAAGCAAACATTACTTCACATCAAATAACGCTGGTGGTAAGTACGCCTAATTTCACGATGTCCGATTCATTTGATATTGTTTATAATTTTTTTATTCAGATGTAGAGGGTATTGAGAATAGTGAAGCTTCCACTGAAGACATTGAAACATTTATCCGTGGTTGTAACCCAGCAGAGGAAGACTGGGACGAGCACTGGGAAAAAGTTGTGGATGTTCATATTGGGAGCTATCCTACACTTCCATCGCTGTGTTGGAATTACAAAATTACCTTGACATCCTGTTATATTCGCTGGCTTTGCTGCGTGAAAACTTTTGTCCAGAATGTGACATCCAATTTCTTTTGTGGAATGCATTTCACCAACGTCAATTATTGTTCAATGTGAATTGATTAAATTGAGATCCGAGGATTTTTGGGATCAAAATTTATGTTTAATCATGTCCCAAATAGTATATAAATTTTAATAAAAAAAATTGAGATTTTAAAATTATTGTATTCTGGCAAAAAATTATAATAAGGAACAATAATCTTGTTTGTTAGTATTGAGTTATACAGGAATGAAATTTAAAGTGACACGTAAAAATGATGGCCACCTTCATGCTTGTTGACGATTGGTCCATTTCTGTTCCGATATATTTGACGTAAAACTATGGGTGACAATTTACACTAATTTTAATATAAACCATCGTTGTTTAGTTCAATCATATTCCTTAAAATGAAAAAAATATATATATTAATGTAAAAACAATGTAGTTGCATCCATAAAAAACAAAACAATAAAAGTAAATGACAAAAATAAATACAAAAAAACAACCAAATGAAGGCGGTAGCCGATTACAATAAAACGCATCAAATATTTAGGACTTTTCGTGAACGGACCCATGCCCGTTCAAAAGTTCCCCCAATACAAAGCCATAGAACCTTAAAGTAAAAGTATAGTAGTACTTAAGAAAAATGTATTATAAGCACATATACAGTAGGTGCCGAAAATATCGGAACACGTCTAGTTTTTAGGGCTATTTAACACGGATTCTTATTTTGTTAGGGTATCTTGCGCGAAGAGGTAATAGAAGAATATTATTGCTAATAGGTCTTCCAAAAAATTTACATGCATTAAGAGATGAATAAACTATTTTCTATAATTATTTCTAATTTTTCCTAACAAGGGAATTCAGCCGGAACACTAGACAACAAATATCAAAACATCGACTTTCTTCCCGTGCTTTTTTAATTTTTATGGCACTACGTCACCTTTAATGTTTTTTTGTTTTTTTACCAAAGCTGACTTGCCGTTTTGATCAAATTTTCCCGATTATTCTTCGTGATCATTTTTGGATGACACCTAGTGTTCAAAATTTACACTGTTTAATGAATTTTGTATTTAATATGAAGAATTCCATATGATATTCATGTACAAATTTTTCCTAATTTTTTAGCACAGTCGAATTCTTAAATTAATTCGACTAAATTTCTTTACATTTTATTTATTTTTTTTGATCCAGCTTATTTCAAATTAACAATTCTATTAGCAGGTAAAATGAACTAATTGACGACAAAAGCACGATATAAACAAGGTACATGATCACCGTATCACTCTCTGTAGGGGAAAACGGCGGATGTTTACTAAGTGGTTCCAGGATTCCCCGCTAGGTTCGCTAGTCTAGGAGGCCGGTCGTCTACAGGGGTGATACAGGCAAAACACCTTCTTTTTTTATAATTTTTTTTTATCAGTTCGTGTGCTAGAAAAGTAAATCTATGGCTCCTTTTCACTCCCGATTTTTTTGGACCAAAATCAAAATGACGGTGCAATTTGGGAATTTTTTATTTATGTTTTAAATTCACCTTAATTTGAAAAATTACGCTGTTTGCAGCGTCATCTAATTCTTTTTGTTTTTTATTTCAAAGCAGAAACATGCCGTTTACGGTGTCAGCCAGTACCAAAAACGTCTAATCGGTTGGGTCTGTCTCCCGCTATCTCCAACTCACAGCCACTGGCCCACTACCTCACTGGTCGAGTCATACAATACAAAACATGATGTTTAAAACTAGGCAACGCCACAAATGGCGCAATTTTTGAAAATAGGGTGAATTGAAATGAACAAGCATTATTTAACATTCTTACACCTATTTTTGCCAGTAATACTTTCGTTGGGGTCCAAATTTTCAAACGAACCACAATCTTACATTGTATAAGAATGCATTATTATTATGCAGATCCCAACTGCTATACATAACAACATATGCTGGTACAGCGTACTACACCGTACGGTTCATTATTCTTAAGAATAAATAAAACTATAATAACCCACCCGCAACCCGCAACCCTCAGTGGGAATAGATATTGTCGTGGGTGAAAAGGGAGAATGGTTATCTCTTCGCAGAGATGAGTCATCCGCTCCTTGGACAACGCTGCGATCGTGGTGAAGAAATTATCGGGAGAAGTCTGCTTTAAGAAGGATACGGAGATACGCAGTCCGGAAGGGGAGTAATTCGTGCGACGGTATAAAACGCTGCCCCGAATCTACGTAAGATGAGTCTCCATCGGGTGAGCTCCCGGAGCTGGGCTCCGTTAGAGGAGTTCCCTGGTTTCCCTAGAGGTCTTCAGACGTTTCTCCAACTTTTGATAATGGTTATCCTCTTTTTGTTTAAGTAAGACCATTGTTTAGATTTAAGTCATCACTTGTTGTATTCATCTGTGCTCGTTTAAATACAACCCTCGTGACAATATTCTAAATTATTTTATTTTAAGTTGGCGCTACAGTAGACAATTTGATACGTGCATAAATGTAACGAAATAGCTGAGTGGGTATAGCGTGTGATTTACAGTTGAATTGAATATAGAACTAAGGTTTGATTCCAAGCGACTGCTTTTCTTATTTGTGTATTTTTCTTTGGATTCTTAGAATTGGATATTTAATGGACGTCCATTTCATGACATCCAATGGATGATCCTAAAGGACGTTCAAAAACCGGACACTAGGATGTCCTACCTACTAAAGACGTCGCATGGGATATATCCCGCTCAGCCTGAAAGGACCTGGCTGGGATATCCCCGTGAGGGCAGAATGCTAGCTGGGTACATGCTATCACGAAACCTACTGCAAGATGGCGAAAAGTCGCCGATCCGATCGGCGATAAATTTTTTTATCTTGATCGGGATCACGATCGCGGCAAGTCTGGTTGGTATTATAGTCTTTGCCACCCTTTGCACTGATATACAGGCATCAGAAAAAGGGGGGAGGGAATAAAACATTTTATTATGGAGCACTAGGATAGATCGAAAAAATTTAAATAATTTACAGAAACTAGAAAGGAGACAAAAATAATTACTATGTAGGTAAAACAATAAAAATTATACCTGAAAAAAGATTGGTTCAGTAGGTAAAACGGGAAAAACAGCCGAACAATTCCCAATTCGTTCCAAGCGCCACCATCGGTCGGACAGAGCATGTCCTCCGAACCCAATACATACGGGGATCGTGGTCTTTTACTTCGTAGTCTGTGCCTGCATGCAAAAATTCTCGTGACAATATCTATGGCTATGCTATGGCGTCGAGGTTTGCTTTAGCCAAAAAGTGGCCAAAATTAGGAATACAATTTTATATTACACAGACGTGTATTTAAATTCTCCCAGCACAAAATGTCAGACTGTTAAAGAAAGAATCTACGCCTGCTTGTTTCCATTTCATGTCGTTTTCCTGCGATAATCCATTCATAGTCACCCTCGATAGTATCAAAAGTTCCTTTTTGCAACCATTTTAGCCGTAATGTAAACCTAGGACCTAATTCGCGTAATGCAGCTCTTTTCTGAGATTTGAACTCATACCTATGCAGAAAAGTTGTAGCAATATAAATTACCAAAGAACATTTAAAGTTTACAAACCTGTGATGTCTAAAGAAAATATAGTCTCGTTGATTATGGAAAGTCACTGCACGACGACCTTTAAATTGCGGATCATAGTGAAATAGAGATGCTAACATCCTACTCACAGCCTGACCAAGGCGTGTCTGGAAATTGTTGAGAATAACCTCTGGTCGGTGGGTAGTGAACTCCTTGATGATGTTCTTGTACTTTATGCAAATGACCAAGATAGCTTCATCACAAATATGTAAGGGAATTATAAGACAAATAATACCTTCATGTCTTTTGTCAATTTGACATTACTAATTTTGAAGTAAGCTGTGGGACCATCAGGCAAGTGGGACACCAACATCCCATCTGGTAAATGCAATTTTTAAAAAACATTAATAAAATACATATTAAAAACAAAACAAAAACAAAACAATCAATGTAATTATCTCTTACTTGGGACTCGTCTGTCTTCATTAATGACTACAACATCAGTGTAATCTTTTTCTTTAGCGCTCTGTATCATTTTTTTAACACTGGAACGTTTCCTCCACTGGCATTCAGAAGAAGGGAAAATTTTTGTCAATTCACGAATGAAGTGGATGGTTTTCTGAAATTAAAAAATTTTCATTATCAAATATTTTATTATAACCATTCAAATGATTCTAGACAGTGATACACTTACTGAATGGGGATTGTCTGATGATGTTATCAAAATCTTAGGCACATAAGTTTTCGAAAAATATGATTCATATTCATCATGGGTAATGTCAAAGGTGACTTCTTCATCATCACGATCAACAGTGGTAATGTCAGCTTCCCTTGTGTTTTCTATTGTACGTGGAATTTGTTTTGGGGGTGCCTTATCACCTAAAGCTTCAGCCTCCTTCTTCCTCTGTTTTTGACCTTCTTTTTTACCTATAAAATGCTATATTTTTATTTGAAGGCTTAAAACGAGATCCATACAAACAACAACCTTTCGCTTCTCTTTTTTAAAGTAGCCCACTGTGCATTCCGCAACACCTTGTTTTTCATTGTCGAGAGTCTCCGCTGAGTACGAAACCGTTTTTTTGCTGCAAGGCGATCACTCGCTGTTAAAGTGGGAGGCTTCACAAGCACTTCAGCATTCTCGGCATTCTCTGCACTTTCCATGACAGGCTTAAATTTATTGAATACGTAAAGTTGATACACAAATTCCTAACCACACCAATTTAACACGTGTGTCTGTTAAGCTTAACACTTACACGATAGCAAAACGTACTTAAAAGAAGCAGACGAAAGCATTTTATTAACGACTTGAGGTCCCCTAGCGACTGCTGAAAGAAGCTTGTATTCTAAAATATAAAATAATTTCAAATTGTGATTTAGCGTTAAAAAAATATTAATTGATTGTCGGTTTTATTTACTAAATAAATGGTTTTAAAAAATTTTATTCAGTCATCTGGTTCTAATTGAGAGGTAATGTCCCCCGTTTGATTGTTCTAGAAGAAAATTGTGCAGTGACAGTTCACCTTAGTTTCCCAAACCAGCGGTAGACGGCAAAAAGTGTATCGTATAGCCTTTAAGCGGGGAAAGCCCAAAGCCAGCAAAGTAGCCTACGTACCGAAATTGAAAAATTGTGTGTTTAAACGTTCTTATGTGTATCATTAGGCTTTTAGAAGAATACCCTCAGCACGGCACTTGCTACGTAATGCAACTCTCTACGTTCACAACGTTTTGTCTTTTAATATACCACGTGACGACGCGAAAAGCGAGAGCTGAGCATCGATAAACGCAACGACATTGGTTTGATCAACCACGCCAACTGATGTGGTTTACGGCGTTTAGTTTAGGTAGAATTAAAACGACCACTCGTGAATTTTAAATTGGTTTTAAGGCGGTACTGCGCTAGAAAGACACATAAGAAATAAAGAGCCCCGTTCAAAGTACTAGGCCAAGTTGCTTACATCTAGTTATATCGTAACCTTCGCTCGCTTTTGCTAGAAAACTCAATGACGTTTCCACCAGCGATCGAGAAAAATAGTTCTGATCGATACTTGTTACACTCATGGGAAAAAGTCGACGAATACTATATTTGTATGTACGATTCTGCTTCCCCTTAGACACTTTTCGGTAAAATTAACGTGGACAAAATGTGCTAACAATCGACTTGATCGGGCAATGACCTCTACGCTAGGCGACGCTAGGTACTCACTTAAAGATTACAGCACACGCGTGTTATTAAGCATTTTAATTATGGTGCAAAATAACTCTACGTCTTTAAACAATTTTGGAGTTCCATGTTAGAGGAATTAGCGAAAAAAAAATAGCCCATTCGTCGCCTTTTCTATTTGCAGGCTATAGCGGATAGAAGAGAAGAGGACAGATCGCAGCCCACCACTGAATGGGTTATTTGAACGACAGCCGTTACAAAATAACCATTGACAAAGCGAAGGTGGACAAAGGTTAACGACGTTCCTGACTTGCCTGAGAATAACGCCGAATTAACAAATACGGTCGGCACTTCACCGTGGTACAAAGAAAACGAGAGAGAAAAAAAAAAGGTCAACACAACTAACAGAAGGATCTGAAAAAGAGGGAGGAGAAGCGGCGAACCTTTTTCCGAAAAGAGAAATTCAACATTTACCCGTAGCCGAATTCTGTTAACTTAACCGCCATAAACCTTCGTCCAGAAAGCTTTAGGCAAACAGCTCATAATACGTACAACTATACAAATGCACTGTAGAATGTTGGAAAGATATTGACCTCTTAAGATTTGTAACATTGCTTAGTAGGGCGAGGGAGACCTGTTGACGACAGTCAACTAAATAAACAGCCAATGTTTTAAGTTCGGAAAAAAAAATCAACCCATTTTTCGTTGGAGATAACTTGTATGCTTACTAAGTTAAGTTCATTCTCTCTTGATACATTTGATATTTGATACATTTGTTCATGACAATTGCCATTAGGAGTTGAGCCTTTTAATTAGACTCGCTTTGTGGCTTCTCGGCTAACTAGGAGACAACGCCATTCGGAAGAACGATATTGTGTAGACTATGAACTTTGGTTGATTGGAATGCTACGATAATTACATCTAGCCATATGTCGTACAGTTTGCTTGCTTACTTTCAACTTTAAAATCCATACTGCTAATGGTGAAATATAAGTTGCAGCCGCTGGACGAATTTCAACTCGTTTTATGTACTGCAACCCTAAAAACAAAAACAAAACGGAATGTATCGTATTGGGCAGTATTACGGTGACGTACGAGAGGTAGTCTAACAAGGTTTCTCTCCGTCATGCAACTCTCACGTCGCGCTATAAAATTTATGTCCAGGAAGCTTTATTTTGGTTATTACACAAATTCTTTCACAACCAAACCTACCGTGATCTCCATAAACGCCCTTTTGTTTTAGATCGCTGGTAAATGAATCTTCCATCGTTTGTCTCCTTTCATCAGCTTAAGCTCATTGTTTGGATCAGAACACTTCGAAACTTCCCAGTTTGTACCAATTATAATATCAGGCTTTTATTTTGCAGTCATGCATTATTCATTAGTGAAGTTCCGACTATAAAACGTCTTCGCTCGGTGCCGTCCGTTGCAACAGTGAAACGCATTTGACTGAAAATGACAGCTAATCTATTTTCTTTTTTTTTTTGTTTTTGTTTTTGTTTTTGCTATCTACAAGTAACTATTAGCGCTCCAACACTCACAAGTGAAACTTGACTAGAAAACGGTAAAAACTATTGTCTTGTAGTGAGCGCTTATTATCGAGTCTCTCTGTTATTGATTGGTTTTTCTCCAAATCACCAAAAGATTTTAAGTATTAAAACAGATAAAAAGGATGTAGACACAAGAAACGTGGCATGGTTATTACAATGCAGACGTAATTACGAAAGCTACGAAGCTGTGCGTGAACTTTGACCTAAAGCGCGTTTCCTTGGCGACCTCTTCCGCCCCACCCCATCCTTTTCCGTTTGGACTCAGATGTTTGAGACAGATGTCCTATTACAAAAAAAAAAAAAAGAAAAGTCTTTCTTGCAGGAGCAAATGAGAAAACCATTCAAGTCCGATTGACGTTCACAGAACCTTACCGGAACAAACGTGGCGAAAGAATACTATTTCTATTCGCTGTCAAGGTTTTGTAAAGGTGTCGGCATCAGCGTGAAAGGGAAAGGAAGGAAGGGGAGGCCTTCGTCATGGATTTATTCAGTCAAAGCTTGGGCGGTGTACAGTACAGACTTTTAGGGATTTTTTTTTTTTTTTTTTTGGGTGTGTCGACCAAGGTAGAAAAATTGAACAGATTATTGGAGAGGGGGGGGGGATGGTAATGCAGGTAATTTTTTTGTGAATATTCTATCGACGAACCCAGAAAAGGTTTCAGGCTAGTCAGTTTGGGGTATTTTTCCAACACCGTATCTAAATTGACTTATTGTAAAAAAAAAAAAAAAAGGAAAAACGAAAGAAAAAAAAAAGGTAGGAAACTTGGAAAACCTTTAGAATTGTTTCCGCCAACGACGGCTACAATAAAATCCCAGCTTCCGTCAATAACTGTCCATTACAGGCAATGGTAGTTATCTTATATTGGCGCGATGACATTCCATCATAATTTCTGAAAGCCGAAGCGTTGAACAGGAGAATCGCTGCTCGTAAAAACCTCTTCAAAAGATCGTAAAAATTAACGACAGACCGTTAAAACCTTTTGGCTGCTGTTTTTCTTCTTTTCTTCTTATTTTTTTTTTTTTTTCCCATTTTTTGTTGTTGTTCCTTTTCGTTTTTAACCTTAGATTTCAATCCGGAATCTCATAGAGTTAGTTTACTTCAGTGCCCAGTTGATACTTTAATGACCTCAATTACTACCTACCTTCGATCTTTTGCTGTCCCCTCTGCAAGCTTACCCTTGAGACTGGCTTTGTGAGGGTGACGAATTCTAAACTTGTTGGTCTTCAAAGCCTTCAACTTATTTGACCCCACAGATGAAGAAGCATCAGCTTAGCTTCCTTCATTTATTATTTTTTTTTCTTTTCCTCTTTATTTGGCTTGCATGCATGCTGTTAAAAGAGACGGAGACTGAAGCCTGCTTCTAGAATGACAGGGCAAGATGGTGAATGGACCCCAATTGGTCTTGGATCCAAGAGCCACCGACTGGTATGGGGATAAAAGGTTTCAGGGCCACTAGCCATATGTCCGTGGTCCAATGGAATAGTGAAACGCGCCGTGTGTCTTTAATATGCATTTCTAGGTGGAAGAAGAAAAAAGGAACAGACGTCGAGTGCATGTCACCTGGTCAGCTTGATTCATTCAAGCGAGAGGCAAACAACTGCTATATACCAATGTTCTCATTTCAGTTGGGAGACCGTTTACTCGCTACCGCATTGCGCGAATCCGCTGCTCTTTTATCATTTTCTCTCTGTCCTGGCCCTTTAAATAGCACTGCGCACTATGGCCGACTGGGCCGATTAATTGATTCCGCCAATAGTTCACGTTAGCCTACTATCGGTTCATTATAAGCAGTAGTTCATGTTGAGGTCGGCCTCAATGAGTTGAAACAACAACATGGCCAAACATCAAAATGGGCAAAAGTCGCGACAAAATGAGGCACACCAAAACTGAAAGACATTTGATGGAATTATAATCCGCTGATCACCGATTTTGTCTAGGTGGATACAAGACGCCTCAGAGCCTCCCTTTCCCCTGCAGATCAATCTCCTAACGAAAACAAATAAAGAAGGCAACGAGGCTGTATAGCAAGCAAATTTACTGTCGAATAAGATGAAGGAAAGGAGACTTGTATTTCCAGTACCTTTGGCGTCTTTGGCGATGAAACTTATCCACACTTGGCCAGATTTTGTACGTTTCCCCATTGTCAACTCATCTTCATAATCTGGCTAATTCCATCATGGCGACGGCTTGGTGAAGGATTTTTTCTTCATCTCCATTACCGTATAGAGCGAAGACAAACAATATTGTTTTGTGGAGAGTTGCCCTGTAGCTTTGCTTTCCGTATGCTCTTCCGCTTCTTTGGAGATTATTAGCCACAGTCTAAAGAAAGCTGGAGAACAGAGATAACATCATTGCTCACAATATAATTCCTTCTTTATATCTATGCCCCGTTCTTTTTCTCGTCACGCTTCTTTCCTTTTTCAGCCTTTCCTTTCTCTTTTACCATCCAATTTTTTTCTTCTTCTTCTTCTTCTTCTTCTTCCCATCCATCTGTCTCACTCTCATTGGCCTTAGCATTTTTTTTTTTTTTTTCTGAACTAATTACTGACCATCTCAGGCAACAAGGAGCATGGAAGAATGCCCAAAAAACTGGATAGCTTGCTGCAATAAAAGTAACAACGATTACATTATCTTCACGTTTTATTAGGTGACCTTCTGCTGTTTATCACAAAAAAGTTCTTCTTAGTTAGTTACAGCGTACTTGCATTATTTCGTTTTTCGTAAAAGTTCATTTTTTTGTTTTTTGATTTTTGATTTTTTAAGTTTTTTTCGTTTTTGTTTATGTAATATAATATAAAAGTAACTTTCACGGTGAGATTACTGATGTCTGGGATCCGTGTAAAAACGTTCAATAACAGTCGCCTTGCCAGATATTTGTAAATATAGATTAGAGGCAAACAGATGACAAAATAAACCAATTAGTGCTTCAGTGGAAGTTGCATATAATATGCACTGTATCATTGCAGATTCGGCAGTGATTCGAAAATTTGCAAAGTAGACGTGATTGTACGTTACGATGATGTTGCTAAATATCGACAAACTTGCCGAGCCCTGCAACTGCAGTCAGTCCCATGAAAGTGTAACTTGTTTTGCTCGCGTAGGTTGGGCTGCCACTCGTTCAATACAAATTAGAGGTCTCGATCGATATCAAGATGGCTTGAAAAATTCAACGCAGCGCCAGTTTGCTGAGTTTGCCTACGTAAAATTCCTCTGGCTCTATAACTCCAATTTCATATTTTAGGCATTGACGGACAGAATGAACGAGGAAAATAAAGCGCACACACACTTTATTTATTATTATTATTTTTTTAATCAAAAGACACCACAGATGGTTCACTAAAAAAAAGGGGGATTCCTTGTATAAAGCATACTTTTGTGCTGGCAAATTTCGGCATGGCTACAAAAAGTAGCGATACTTGGCTTGTATAGGCCATTTACCAGGAATTTGCTTGATTATATTTTGTCGCTCTTCAACTCCACCCCAAAGGGCAATAGCGATTTGATACAGACAGCTGGTCGCGAGTGGTGAAATACACTGTTGGCAGGCCGGAGGGGGCCAGATCAAGAAGAAACCAATATCAAATGTAGATTATCGGATACACCGTGAATGCAAGCGAGGGCTATTGAGATGGTCTGCTCTGACTTGTCCGAGGAAGAAACGATTGAGAAAGAACGAAAGAAAGAGAGAGACAGAGAGAAAGAAGGTAAATGTGTGCAGGAAAGTAGCATCTCCAGCAACGGTTTCTACTGATCAAGGCCACTGGAAAAGCCTGTCCAGTAACGCCCAGGCCTCACGACTCGCAGTTATTCATCAATGCGCCATAAGGGATCGAAGTGAGCAAGAAATGTAATCACTCGATGCGCAGGGAGGTGGAGGGAGAAGAATACAGTGGAATATAGGAAAGAAGAAAAAGAAAAAAAAGACGGGCCATGTCAAGCCGATCCTTCATTGAGGGCCAGACTTGCTGCGCGCCATCAAGAAGGCAGGCCAAAGGAAATTATAGTCATTGAGCTGCAGCTTACATGGGGGCTGCGCTCTCAACAGCAGCGGTCGTTGCATACAAATAAACATATGACTGGTGCAGCAGTTGATGTATTCAAAACCGCACAGCCATGGCTTGGATACCAGAGAAAGGAAAAGAAAACCTAAAAACAAAACAACATAGAAGAAGAAGAAGAATAAAAAAAACACATCTACATAGGCATCTACACGTATTGGTATACCTGTTTGTGTATAAAGAAAATAAAAGGGGAGGGACGGACGCAGGGAAATGCTGTCGCTCTCTTAGTGCTCTATAGTTCGTTTTCTAAACGACGAAGAACCATTTAAAATTGTTGAACCACTCTTTTGTATTTAGGACAAACTGTTGTGCGTTGCTGTACATTTTTGATCGTTTTATCTCCGTAGCGATCCTTCATTAATCCACTCATCAACCATTAACGTTTCCGATGGATGGATCAAATGCTACCAGAAAAAACCCTCCCCTGCTTCAGTCTTGCTTACAGGTAGGCCACATCTTGGGATTAGACGTCAAACATTGTTTGATTGAGCTTCAAAATTCAATGCTATCCCCCGACTGGAGAGCAATGCAAGTAATCACATGTTAGACTAACTAAAGAGAAACCCCAGATCCTTACGAAAGTCCTCTTTTTTTTCTTTTTTTTTTTTTTACTTTATCAGTTGAGGCATATAGTCGAGCAATTGCTAGTCTCTACCCTATAAGAGTCATGTGCACCTAGAAAAAGAGGAGAAGACCTGGAGGTAACAAAAGATAGAACTCAAAAAGTTAGAAAATTATATTATATCTGTTCTCCCTCGGGCGAATAGGAGGATTCGAATTAGACTTGTTTTGTTTTTTTTTTTTTTTTGTTTTTTCGAATTCAAGAATATTTGAATACCCGTATTTTGAAGAATGATTTTAAAAAAATTGTACAAGCTTCTGGCCCGATTCACGGGAAAACCGGTTGGCAATTATCAATCAAATATGCTTGCTCGAAGGTTGCTGATGTGCTATCGTTAACCGATTTCACCTTTGTTAACACACACACACACAAAATCGTCTCCTGCAAGGCAATTTGATTTCTTGAACTGCTTCCTCATCGCAATGGTCGAAAACGAGTTCTGTCAATTGAAACTTTTCGCTGATGGCAGATATGGCAGTATAACTTTTCCAATTGATCGAAAGCGAAGATATGCGCTGTTGAGAGACTCAGTCGTACTCAAACTAATATTAGATAAGCCGATTCGGTGAACTGATGGAGTTAAGAGCCTTTGGATTTTCGTTGAAAACGTCACCGAAATCTTCACTTGAAGATTTTTCTTTCTTTTTTTTCTTTTTTTTTTTTTCATTCTTTTCTTAGTCTTCTTCTTATCCCCTTTTCTGTTGCGATTGAAGGCATGATGTTTATATAAAGAAATCCCACCGACGTACAGTACAGTATATGTCATGGGATTTCATTTAAGCTTGTAATATCATCCATGAGTGCATGGCTGATTTTCGAGATTGCGCACACATGCTTTTCTTTCCTAACCAAATGTGTAAGAAGATTCCAATAGTTTTTTTTTTTTTCTATTTTTTCTATTTTTTGCTATTCGTAGCTTTGCCGAAGACGAGATTCTTTCGTCGCTCTATGGCCAAAATAGTTTTTGTCCGGTAATCTTCGTCTGGCTGTCTTACTTTCATGTTTGGATAAGCACAATAGCTTCCTATAGCATATACACTGCTGCATACTACTGTATAATCAAGGGATTTTCGAACGAGAATTGAAATGCAACTACCGCCGCCCATCTACGCAACACTGGCTAGCCCGCATCTTAATAAACTTTCGCTTGGTATTGTCGAGTATGTCTTCTATAAATACTCGAAAACTCGATGTTATTTTCAGGCTTTGGCACGGCCAGCCTACCAGTCTATAGCCCGATCAAGGTAAGGCTATACACGCCAAAAATAAGGTATGTTTACCAATCATAACCGTTAGGGAGTACCGTGTGTTATGTCGGCATTTCTCTGGTCCTTCTTCGTGCATGAACAGACGTGAATAAAAGAGAGAGAAAAAAAAAAAAAAGAAAGAAAGAAAGAAAAAAAAGAAAAAAGAAAAAAAATGTAGGAGAAAGGACAGAGTCTCCTTGATGGTATACCTCCGCAGTAGTCAGTGCTTTGTTACTGGTTAGCATACTGCATATATATACCTGGTGAAAAACGCCGCCGGGGCTGTTGGTCCCTCCATCTTTTGCTGTGCGAGTAGCTTTTTTGTTTTCGGTTTCTCTGCAGCTTCAAGGTAGTACTATACAGACACCCGCTAGCTATGGCGTGGACGTTTCAGGGCGGAGCAGGAGCAGCAGTGCTGTGGCAGCAGGACGTGTATACGCTGCACACTGTAGCACAGCGTAAAACTGCCTTGCTTTCCCTTTAGCGGGCTCAGTCATTCCTTAGACACTGGACCAACAACTACAGCCTGTCGGTTCTTTTCGTAGATTTCCCCTCTCTGATTTCGTCTGCGTGCGGTGCAGTTTGAGTTGTTTTAACGTATGCGACGTACCCGGTCCAAGTTTTAGTGTTTAACGTTTCGAGTTGAAGACTTTTCAAACGGTTCAGTGTTTCTCATTCTTACGTTTTAAAAACAAAACAAAACAAAACAAAATAAAACAAAACAAAAATACCTTGGAATTTGAACATCAAATCAAGCGGAATCGGATCGCTGTCTACCACTGTCGTCCCCAAGAGTCTCTGATTAAGGTAAGACCATTTCGTGTGTGTCAAGTGTCAAGTCATCCCAGGAAAAAGTAGCCGTTTTGTTGAATACCTTTTGGATTGTGGGACGCCCAACAAAGAACGAAAAACAGAAATGCCTTATTAAGAGGCAAAACACAATGTATTCTTCTTCTAACTTTTGTTTCTCAAACGAGGGACTCTGAGAACAAGTGTGCCTGCACGCTAATAACCTTTTTTCCAATTAGAGATTTCTTCTTCTTCTTCTTCTTCTTCGTCTTCTTCTTCTTGTTGATGTTGAACAGAAAATTCAAAAATCAAAAGCGACAGAGACGTGGGAGCAAAAGTTCTGTTCGCAACGTTAGCTTATTAACGATTTCCTTTCCGTCTTTCATTTCATCATGAATTTCAAAAGAGAACAAGAAAACTGAAAAATGGAACGAATACTGATTGGATGAGCTCTCTGTATTCATTTAGTCATTCCATCCATTTTCGACATTAGGAATGAATTGAAAAAATGATGGTGTGTGCTCTATTGATCAGTCGTGATGCCGGATTTAACTGACCCGGTGGCTTGCCTATGCGAAATCTGCTTCCATTTGTACTTGACGATCGTGGTCGTGCGTATCTGAGTGTTTTGTTGCAGGTTGCTTAGTCGATAAATCCGTTTAAAAACAAGTTGCCATGCAACTGCTTGTTAAAAAGCGCAGCTTGTCACTGGCGTGGTGTGCCACCCCACCTCCTCAGCTTTACACCGGTCCGATGCATTTGGACTTGCGATGTGCCAGGAGTGGGTGGAGTTTCTGTCGTCTTTTGCATGTATTGCCAACGATAAGGAATCGTCACCAAGCGCGTGTGTGTGTGTCTCTGTCTATCTGCCTGTCTGTATGTATACACTCTTGTGTACACATACAGAGTTAAGCATCAATATGTTAGTAAACAGCCCCAAAAGAGACGTAGCACATAGATGGAGCAGCATTTTCCACGTTCCTAGAAACTGAACTGAGCATATCACTTTGGACGCTATGTTTGTTTAGGTTCCACTAACAGAATAGGCAAATAAGTTCACTCTTTTTTCTTCGTTTTTTTTTTTCTTCTTCTTTTTTTCTTTTTTCAAAAAAAAAATATAAAAAAAATAACTCGGCAAAAGATCTAAGAGCAACACGAGGCGTCCTATTAATATTGAAACAATTCGTTTTTTTCCAGCAATTCGTGCGCCGATCGAATGGGAAACATTTCGAGAGATGAGAAGCGCTTCCATTAAATTTTTTCAATAGCGTAACTAACGTTTTTGTTTTGTTTTGTTTTGTTTTTTAAATCTTCCTGCAAGTTGGGGGAAATTGTGCTATACATATTAATTGTCTCCGCCGTTTCGATTAGGGTAGTGAAAGTAGACAGTCGTTATCACCGGAATGCATTTCGCTTTTGTTTTTAATGTGTGTGGTTTCCCCTTGTAAAATGAGGACATAAACTCGAAATTGCATAGACGTGAAAGTATTTTTGTTTTTGTTGTTCCAATTTGGCTTCCGCTAAAGTGAAATGCACAAGCAAGTCTAGACAGTAATGTAATTGATTCTAATATTTCCCGTTCGAATAGACTATTTGACTACATAATTATTGCAACCATATTCCCGCTGGAGACGGAAACAATTGAATTTGCATCGCTGCTTTGTCACTAGAGCCAAACCAGCAGGGTCAAAGTATTGATTGTTACTCTGCTATTGTTGAGTTTGAGTGAAAACGAGACGCTTGGACTTGATCGGATTAGGCTAAGGCATTCCTTTTGGGACGGCAAAATATTTTTTTTTTTTTTTCTTCTTCTTTTTCTGTTTAAAAGGGGCTTCTTGGAAAGGTTTATAGTTTGGGAATTAGAGAGCATGACAAGTTGGATGATTGGCGACGGGGATATAGCGAGCATTGTTCAATTCTCTCTCTCTCTCGTTTTCTTTAAAATTACCATTAAGCTAGGCCGTCTGGCTGTCATTCCGACAGGTGCGATTGCTTCTAGCAATTGGGAGCGCTGTGTTTCCTTCTTGTAAGGTTTTTCGTCCATTTTTTTGTTTTGTTTTTTTGTTTCTTTCTACCTTTCTTTATGATAGTAATTATAGCACAAGACAAAAGCGGTAACCTTCGGATTCCTTTGTTCTGGTTCAATTCCAATGTTATTGCTTATTGGCCTGCAGTTTCAAATTGTTTTTCGCTTCTTCCTTCCATCCAACCATATTTTCCTCTTCTTTTAAATGTTTTTACATTTTTTTATACTGATGATGGCAATTGCCGAATGATGGTTTTACAGTTGATACACAGTAATGGGTACCAGATGATATAGTCGAGCCAACATTTTGTTTTTTCGTTGTTGTTTTGTTTTTCTCGATTTAAAGGCGTTGCGGCTAACAAATGGCCGACAAAGGAAGCAGTCGCACCATGGTAGAAAATTCTTTCAATCCGACTCACGTACTAAAAGCAATTAAACGATTCAAAACAACAAGAGAAACGTTAACATTTTCGTCGGCCATCATCATTTAGTGACGCGCTCCCAATTAGCGTGTTTGGTCGGTGATCGCGGGGCAGCTTTTAAAAAATTTCAAGGAAATGTGTTGGTAACCACTAACCAGATTGGCTGTAAAAACGGGTTGACAAAACTTGCCGGCACTATGCAAACGTGACAATCAGATGGACGCGCCTTTTAAGGCAACTAGCCCTTAGAGTTGTTGTTGTTGATGAGCGCTAAGGTATGATGTTGAAATCGTTTGCGACTTGGCCGGACTAATCGCCTGTTGTACGAAAGTGATGCTGGCCTTTCTTTTGTATGTCAAAGAAAACTCGATAGAAAAAAAACGAATCAGAAAAAGAAAAGGGCAAGTGCATTGCACCCGAAGCGACGTCGAAACCGGAATCTGATTTTGGCCGCTGTCCATCAGATCGCTTCTTTCTTATAAATGTACATGCATCTTTTTTTCCTTCTTCTTCTTCTTCTTCTTCTTCTTCTTTTTTGGTCTGACAGCTGGACCCGCTTTCGCTGCTAGGCTTTATTTTTTATTCGTTTCTTTTTTTCTCTTTTCTTTCCCCGTTCCCCGTTTCCCGTTCCCCGTTGGTATTCTAAATGTCCCGACCTTGTCTCCTCCTATCGTTATGTCCCACACAGCCCCGTCTATACGTCCCCGCCCATAAAGTCAATAGTTTAAATGAAGTCACCGGCTTCCTGATCGGCACGGAACTGAGGACATTCATTTAGGGATTTTCAATTTCTTCCGTAATAAAAGTGTCACCAGACATGAAATAAGGACACACACACACGCACACACAAAAATAATATATTCGTTTCAGAGATTATCATTAGAATTTTTGTGTGTGTGTGTGTGCTGCTTTTTCTCCATTGATGTTCACGCTGTTGTGCGCAAGTCCCGGAAGATCATTTATCAGGATCATGGCGCTAAAGCGGCGAACGTCTTATCCCGGAGGTTGGCATGCGTGCCTGGCCAGCCAACGAATTTTTCTTTTTCTTCTTCTTCTTCTTCTTCTTCTTTTTTCTTTATTATTATTTTTATTTTTTATTTTTTTATTTTCTTTTTTTTTTTCTTTGGGTTCTTCGGTTAGAGCCTTCGAGGTCGCCCCCGCTAGCGTATTCGCTCGTAAATTCTCGTTGGGGGTATTATATGAGCGGGCAAAAATAAGGGCTTCATTTCCCCGATTCTTCCTCTTCTTCTCTTTTCCTTTCTCTCTCTCTCCCCTCCCTGTTTCCCCTTCCTTTTTCTCTCTCTCTCCCTCTTTCCCTACTTTTTTCTCCCTTCTACTAGCTTCTCCCTCGTTCATCCTATCTCTTTTATTTTATTATTTTTTTTTTTCTTTCTATATTTTATTTTTTGTCTGTGTGTGACGGGCCTCCGCCTCCCCCCTTGCTTTGCAATTAAGCCTCGGGTTGTGACTGAATATATGTGTGTAACGCCCGGAGCTGAAGTGTGTAAGGCTGGCCATCCATGACGCTGGTGGAGGACGCCGTTGGCGGCATTCGTTTTGCCCTTCTTCTCCATCCGAATAACCATAGAGCCAAGAAAGAAAAACAACTGCTAATGTTTTTGGGTTTTTTTTTCTTTTTTTTTTCTCTCCGACATTACACACTGTGGTTTTCTCTCTGTCAGTAAAAGGCCAATAACCAGTCAACAATATGCACGAACAGCTAACCATTTTCTTTTCTCTTTTTTTCTTTTTCAATCCGCTTATTTTCTTTTCAATAAGAATCGCAGCAGTCAGCCGATTTTCGCCAAACATTTCGATAAATGTTCGCTGATCATTTTTGGGGTTTTTTTTTGTTTGTTTTTTTTTCAAAGTTTTTTCAACAGGATGTTCTTTGTTCTTGCATTTCGTGATGCAGTTCACTGGGAAATATACCAGTAATGTCCTCTTCATCCCAACTACCCGGAACAATGTAATTACTTCCTATGGGTTACCACTTTGAAGTTTTTTTTTTTTTTTTTCCCCCCCTCCCTCGTTGAACATTCTCTATTGTTCTCTGGTGCATTAACGCCTTATTTATGATGTGTTCCTTTTTCTTTTTCCTTCTTCTTATTTTGAACGAAACCAACCGAAGAAAGTGAAGCAATTTCGGCTTGTATTTGCCATTGAACTCGAGTCCATCAATGGACGTGCAAACATGAAAACGAAAAAAGAAAAAAAAAGAAAGAGGGAGCGATAAGGAAGAAAGCAAAGAAATAACCGTTGAGGGGAGGGAGGAAAGAAAAAAAAATCGATGGCGCGGAAATGTACATGCGGATAATAGATCGATTAAGTTTATGTCTCCTAGTTCGCTGTCAGGCATAGCAGTACTTTTTCCTTGTATTATATCTTGGTGTGCACACACACACACACACACCGCAATCGTCGAATACCGTTGAAGCAGTTATTGATATTAAAAGTTCATGAAAAACAACTAAACAAAAAAAAAAAAACAAAGTTAGACTCGGCGCGCTGCTGCGCAATGTCGGTCATTTACCCCCGATGCGTCACAATTTGTTCGTTTCAGTGAGACGATTGTTTGGTTAAATAAGAGAGAAGAAAAGGAAAAAAACCAAACCTTTTTGATGCACAGTAAGAACGCATGGATGAGCATTCGCGAAACACATACGCCGAGAGAATGAATTCAGAAACAGTTTTCTCAGACATATCCGATAGCAAAAAAATGTGGAAGAATTATGCGTCAACTGGTAAAGATGTCGGCATCGCTAGTTTCGATTCGACACGCAGACAACTACGGAAAAAAAAGAGAAAAAAAGAGGAGGGGTGTGGGAACGGTATCTAGTGTCTCCGTTCACAAGAACCGTCACTTTGACTATTCTCTTTTCGTTCTTCAAACAGCACACCCCCCTCGTGTCCCCTCGACAGCATCGTGTGAAAAAGGGAAAAAAAAAATGAACACTACGTTTGTTTTTAGCAGCTAAGAAATCAAATAGACCAAACTTTAGTTAAAGCGTTACACAACCCTTGTTTTTTATACGGAAAAAGAAAAGGAAGAACAAAAAAGAGGTTCGTTTGAACGTCTACTGTCTTTTCGACCGCTTTTCATTCATTAGTTTCGGGTTTCAACTGCTCAGTTACTATCCCTTCCCGGTTTGATGGTATTTTAGTACTTTTATTTATTTATTAATTTTTTTGGGGGGGGATAATAATCATTGGCGTTCTGGACGGTCACCTGGAGGGCTGCCGTGAAACATCTGGAGTTTGGTCATTGCTTTTCAAGATGACAGTTTGTAATTAGCATTGATCCTTTTTGCACCTCGTTGACCTTCTGTGTGCTACAACGTTTGAGCCGATAGATTATGACTTGTCGGCTAGCCACAGGCGCGCGGGGGAGGAGTTACCTTTTTTTTTTCTTTTTTTTAAATTGTATTCCACTTTCAGCAGTTGTAATTCACGTTGTATCTGTCCCGTTTCTTTTTCTTATTCCCCCTCTGTTGGATGAGGGAAAAAAAAAGAAAAAAAAAGAAGAGAAAGCTCGGATTTTTATATGATTCCCTGTCGCTGACAGGTAGCACTAATGAACTGCAGGTAGACAAAGGGCAAGGTAAGGGACGCAGGGCAAAAGTGAGGTGCCCACCCAACAGGCAATGTAAAAGTCCCATAAAACTACAATTTATTTCCCCCCCCCTTTTTTTCTTCTTCTTCTTTGTTTCGTTTTCATCGTGGCCTTTTTTTTTTTTTAGTGGTGGTGAGTGTTGCCCCTGTTTTTTTTTTCTTTCTGGCCAGACCTGTTGTAGCTATTCTTGATGATAAGCGAAGCTCTTTTCCTTTTTTATTATTATCTCACCTTTTTTTTTCTTCTTCCGCTCACAAGTTAGACCGTGTTGCAGTAAACAAGCTTTATTTTATTTTCGTGTGTGTGTGTGTGTGTGTGTGTGTGTGTGGAGGTGTAGACTGCTTATTTTCGTTGGCTTTCCACCCACCCATTTGTGATGCACCAAAACTAAAAGACTCGAATAGAAAACAAGACGGAAAATCATACGCCGAGCTTCTTCTTCTTGCCTCCCTTTTTTTCTTTTGTCGAGACGGTTCCACACGAGAGCGCAGGTTGTTTTGTTTTTTTTATCGTTCCGTGTGGCCGCCAATTCAAAGCGCTGGCCGTTGCACCATAATCGGCCGATTCCATCAGAGACTGCACCACTCCATTTACTGCTGTCTAACATAGTTGATGCAAAAGTGCTTTCCATACTTTCCCATGCCTTTTCTATTTCCAAAGGTGTGCATAGTGTACTATTAAAAAACAAAAACACAAAAAACTAAAAAAAAAAAAAACAAATGAAATTAATAGAAAGGCCGCATAGATGCACGCAAAGGATGCATGGCCATACAATTAACAAACTAGACGAGATCTACTGAAGATGTCGTCGAGTGTCGGGAGCAGCGCGAACGTGATCAATCTCCCTTACCGACAACCTTCTCTCTCTCTCTCTCTCTCTCTCTCTCTCTCTTTTTCGGCGAAAGTTTCCTTCTTTTTTCTTTGTGCTATTCTCTCATTGGAGAGAGGAAAAGGAACAGACGCCGTCAACGTAAATAGGTTCCTTCATGGTCCGAGCACGTTCCAGAATCTTGTTACACACAAACCGAGACGATTGAGAACGACCTCCGACTCTATTTGCAGTCCCATATGCTTTGTCTATAACACATTCGAATGGTTTGCTGCTGGCACTCTGTTGGCCTCCACTCGTTACGAGCAATGCGATTCCAACAGATAACGACGTCCCTAAACTCGTAGCGTTCGGCCGAGACTCTGTTCCATTTATTGCCTACGCCAACACGTGGACTTGTTCTCCACTACTAACTCAATCGCTCAACACCCTTCCTCCTACAACCAAAACGAGTACCATTTAGTGACCTTTGATCTGGCCAGATTTTTTTTTTTTTTTCCTTTTTTTTTTGAGGGGTTGGGGGTCCGATCCGCTTGTCGGCTCTTTGGCTATAGCAGCTTGACCGGAAGCGTTGAACCGTTTTCAATCAGCTTTGACGAAGGCCTTTTTGCTGACCCTCTTTTGGGGTCCATTTCCGAGTGCGCTCTCCGCAATACGAAACAAGAAAACAAAATAAAATAAAAAAAATAAAGAGCCGCAGCCGTTTGTGTAAATGGTCTGTAAAAGCCCGAGGAAACAAAATAGGAGGGCTTCTCGTTTTCCTGCTGCGAAATACTTGCTGGCACATTGGACTGAAAGTCGTTAACCAGTGACTGCGATTACTCGTGCCAGACGACATCAGCTGTGCGCTGTAAGCTTCCAGTAAGACGATGGTACGATGCCGGATTGTGCTGTGCTTCATCTAGACTGGTGAATTGCGTTTTGCCGAACGCTTGATTAGAAAAAAGAAAGAAAACTAATTCTTTATGGATGGGCTGTGACTATAACGCGGATTGATTCCTTACGCTGTCCGCTGATTGAACGCGCACGTCTCGGTTTCTTTTTGGCCGAAAGTTGAGCTTCTCTTTTTCCACTTTTCAATCAAATCAAGGGACCCCCCCCAAAAAAGGCAAAACCCATCAGGAAGCCTCTCAATTCCTTTCTTGGCCAGCAGCTATGCACCCACCCGGTTCCATTGAGGTGGAAAACGAAATAGAAAAAAAAAATAGGAAAAAAGAAAAAAAAAAAACCAAACTCCATCCAAATGACCCACATTTTTCGGGTCATTTCATCTTTTGGCCCAATGTAAGCGATCCTTTCTTTTTCCCTCCTCCGAATTTTCTTGGGCTCTTTATTGTTCGATTTGCCTCTCTAGTTGACCACAAAGAATAGAAAATCGAATCTTCTTGTTCAATAGAAGGAGAAAGAAAAAAAGAAAGAAAGAAAGGAAAAAAAACTAAACCGAGAAAAAGGTCGGCAAAGTGAACATGCAGCTCTCACAAAGAGATCTAAAGCGCTGGGTAACGTCAATGGAAATCATTCGAGTACGTAAAAATGGATCGTGACAACCGAGTTTTTTTTTCCCATCTTCTTCTTCTTTTTCAACCGTTGCGCCACCGCCCATCTTTTCCTCTCTTCCAGTTTTCTTTGCCACACACACACACACACACACACCTTTTGATGCGTTCAACCCAACGTGTTTTGATTAGTTGCATCCGAATCCCACGGCGTAGAGAGTTTTATGACGTGACGAAGCAGCTGCCCTCCTCCAAACGAGCCAACAGAATCAAGATCATTAGCGTTGGCCAACTTACTCGGCATTCAATATGGCCAAACTGCATTCACACAGCATCAAAGAAAGAAAAATAATCTTGTTTTTATTTTTTATTTTTTTCTTCTCTCTCTCTTTTTCTTATTGTGTCGTGATGTTTATTTCTGTTGCCTTCTCCCTTTTGATTTGGATTTTTGATCGGAGAACGAGCTTGTTGACGGCTCCAAAGAATCCGATACAGAGCCATCGTGTGTGGTTCTCGCTCGGCAGTCTTCTTCCTTACAAATGACCGATCATGTGGAATAATGGAGGCGAAACAAAAGGAACGAGGCAATGTGTTTGCTGCCGCTTCGGGAAAAGAAAGAGAACCCCCCTCGATTCGTTGCCTGCAGCAGCAGCACGTTTATGAAACGCTGGCCTTTGTCTCATCTCTTATCGAATTCTTTTTGCTGGCTGCGATTAAAATCGAATGATGACAGATCGAATTTGGCTGCTATTCTTGTTCTCAGCACGCTGCTCTATTCCGAAACAGATAAATGCCGTGTCTTTTCGTGTGGGACAGAGCCCCCTCTGTATAAGAATAGGAAACAAAACAAAACAAAACAAAACAAAACGAAGAAACAAGTGAGCAAACAAAAGACTTGCACATAGAATGCAGCCCAATTCCATCTTCTTCATGAGGCAAACGTGCTGTCAGACATAACAGGGGCTGCCTTTTCTATGGTCGCAACTCCGGGGCCAGCTCTCCGGAGAGACATTATAAAAACAAAAAAAAAAAAAAAAAACGATGCTGTGCCTTTCACACGTTGCACCGGGAGTAAGACTTTGTTGCCGAATCATCGACAACTTTGCTCCCATTTAGTACATTTTATTTTTTTATTTTTTAGTTATTTATATTTCCCACCCTAGCAGACTATAGCTCATTCTTATTTAACGAGCACGAGACCTGCTGTTCAGCAACGGCCATGCCCTTTTTCTCACTGATTTTCATTGTTGGAACCGTTTGACTTGGAATAAGATCATTATTGACTGATGTTGTCCATCGTCTTTGGAAGAAACTTGCGTTATTCCGTCTCTGGGGCTAAACAGACACCAAACTTTCTAAATGGGTTCAAGTCCAAATTATCTTTGTGTTGTCCAAGTTTTGAGAAGAGTCAGGGGTTTTTTTTTCGTTAGTCGTTCAAAACTTGGTGGCCAACAAAAACAACATTGAGGAAGCCTGGAAAAAATAAATAAATAAATAAAATAAAAACAAAACAAAACAAAAGAAAAGAAAAAGTGGCAAGGGAAGTCGAGGCAGAGCATCGTCTCTTGTTTCCCAACGTGATGACGTTGAAACATTTGATACGAGAAAAACATGGATGATTTTACGTTGGCTGGCTGGCGTTAAGGGACTACTCATCATTTCCACTTGATGCGACACGCTGGCCGTCTGCTGCTGGGTTTTGGTGACTCGTTATTATCTAGACACCAGCCTATAGCTGCCCTTTTTTTAGGCACATTTTTTTCAACGTTAACTTAGGAAAGTCCCCCCCCCCCTTCCACAAAAAAAACAAAAAAACAGGTTTAGTTCTACTATCCGTTAGATCTGCGCATGAAATGAGATGGCAAAAAAAAAAAAAAAAAAGGTAGAATCGAAAAAGAATCGAATCTCTTTGTGATCGAATTCGACATTGGTATTGCTTCAACGAGAAAACAAGAAGAATCAACTTGTTTTGCTGGAATTCGGCTTTACATCAAAGCAAACGAACTGCCTGTGGCTGTATTTCTCACGATTGGATGGGCCGGTGTTGTGTTCAGCCATAGACTGAATGCTCAGGTTGCACACGGCCAGCTAACCAATCTCCTCCCCCCTATCCCCCTCTCTCTCTCTCTCTCTTCTATTTAGTTCTTAACCTGGTCCCCCATCTGCCATATGGCTGTTGGGGCTGCTATTTCCAGGCATCTTACTAACGCAGCGGCCACTGTGAACCGAGAAGAAACAAGAATATTTTTCCTTTTTGTTTTTGTTTTTTCTTTTTCAAAATTGTTCGTGTTTTCTTTGTTTGTTGGGTGTACTATACTGTAGCTCGTCGTCCAGCGTATCGTCTCTTCCTCTATAAAAAAAAAAAGACAAACAAAAAACAAAAAAAAAAGTGGGGACATTGTAGTACACACACACACACATGGCTTCCTGGCAAAGACGCGCGTGAGTGCACCCTGCCCGCACACACACAGCACCGACAGTGTTCTCACTGTCAAGGCGTCAACTCCATGGTTTATCACATCAGCAGCTTGTGTTTTTATGAAGTTGCTTTTACCGTACCCCTACAGTGGAAATATGTTGTGTCTAACGGGTGCGAAGTACGAAGGACAACGGGGTAAAAATGAAAAAAATGAACACGTCCTAGAGTGAGGAGAAGACAGGAAGACTTGGTTAAAAATGTAGCGCACCACTGCTGTTGATGTCATCTGGTTATGCACCGCTTGACATTGGCAGCTTGTTATTACCTGGAAAAAGAAAGAACAAAAAAAAAAAAAGGAAAAGAAAAGAAACGATTTTCCCCGCTAGCTCGGAGGAAAAGCTATCGGGCACGGAGAGAGTCCATGGGTTTATTGCAGCCGTGATGGCACAGGCATCAGCAGTCAAACGCACTCACATAAGAAGAGGAGAAACAGGTTGCCAGCTGCTCTTCCGCCCTTTTTACTCAACCTGTATTTTTCCTGTTTTTTCGTTGTTTTTTGTTTTGTTTTTTAAATATTTCATTTCAGTTTTATTATTTGTGTCTCTCCCTTCTCCACCCATACGGCCAAGTTATGGTTATCTTCCAAGCTCTTTACCAACCCTTTAGAGTGGTCGTGCAGCGTGTAGCCTCTCAGCCATTGCTATAAAATAAAAATGAAATTTAAGAGACAAAAACCGAAAAGAAAGAAACCACAGATAAATGGAAAGAAACGAGAACAAGTCGGTTCCAGCGTTCAAATGCTTCCTATCTTGCTGAAAACAAAAACAAAAAAAAGTTGGCTTCGCAGCTATATGCTGAAATGTAGATTTTTACGAGCACACCCTTCCTCCTCTTTTCTTCTTTTAACCACCGACTAAAAACAAGAAAAAAACAACAACACCAGTTAGCCTTTTCTCTTTGTGTGGTGTGTGCGTCTGTGTGTGTGTGTGTGTGTGTTTAGAAAAGAATCAGTCGACGAAAAGTTGGTGGAAAAACGAAATGACGGATACTGTAGATCATCTCGGTTGTCGAGTCAATATTTTTTGAAGCAACAACGGCCTCGTAAAAACTACCGACATCTTTTGTTACAACTGTACAAAAGTATAGTGTTGGCTCTTTTTCGTTTCTTTTTCATTTTATTTATTTTTTCCCCCGTCTTATTGTTATTGTTCTTTACGTTTCCTGGCCTGAAAACGAAAAAAACAAAAAAAGGTGTCGGTTGCCGCCGGAATGAATATAATGAAAAGGAAAGAGGAAATGTGCGCATGCGTAAAAAAAAAGTAAACCCGAGTTTTCGATCAATTATCAGTTGTGCGGTTTGTTCTGTACATTTCCGCTGACGCTGGGGCTTATTGTTGGGCGTGCTGCTTATGGCTTTTGCTGGCTGCATCTCATGCATATCAAAACGTGCAAGAAGACTTTGGGAAGAGTGCAAATGTGTAGCAATTCGCTACACCTTTTGTTGGTGCTCCTCGCCCTCGATAAAATACAGCCACCCCTTTTTGGGTGATTCTCCATCACTGCAGGCAGCCACGATGGGTCTTTTTATGAGCCGTGTCCGCCGGAAGAGGATGAATCTAGTCACATTACCGAAAAGCCACAGCGGCGGGCAGAGCACGACTGCTGCTTTAGAATTCAAACAGCGTGCAGAGGGAAAATTGGCGAGTCACCCTTTGAAATCGCCTCGTCATCGATGCTTTTGAATGTAACGGGGTCAAGACGTTCACTGGCAGCCCCCAACTTTGTTCGCTCCCATCCAACCATCGTCATGGCGTTCATTCTATTTTCACCTTGCCGAGCCATTGCGAGTGGCGCACGATGTATTTATTTTCATTTTCTCGGCAAGATGCTGAAACAACAAGTCGATGACCGTTTTAGCTGCGCGTCGTGATGAGAATCAATCGATGGAAATTATGCCGGCCATCTGCGGTCACCGGGGCTATTAGTTTCTACAATCGGCCTTTTCTTTCTCTTTCTCTCTCTCTCTCTTTCTCTTGGCGGATTATTGCATTCATCCTTGTCCTATTTAGACGATATGGAATCTGTGTCCATGTGTGTGTGTGTTTACATTCTGTATAGAATATAGAACGTGTATTCGCTTCGGAGATACAACTGAAAGCCACATTAGCGGCTTGGTCCTTCTTCTTTTGACGAGATTTTCTCAAAGCTTCACTCTGAATGTCTTCCTAAACGGTTTCTTCTTTTTCTTTTTTTATTGTTTAAGAGATAGGCTAAAAAGATGGGGGGGGGGTGATCATTGCGACCCTTATTGGTCTGGTGAAGCGTTTCTCAAGCTTCTTTTCAGCTGACGCGGAGAAACGACGCGCTTCAGAGGATTTGCTTCTTTCTACTCGATTCCATATACGGAACTAGAAAAAGAACAAATACACATAAAATGTTAATAAAAAATAATATGAAAAAAAAAGAAAGAAAAAGAAGAAGGAGCCAGCCTTGGGGGTCGTGTCGTTTGACTAAAATAGCCTAACCCGATAACCCGGTAACCCTAGAGTCTAATAATACAACTGCGTACATCTATACTGTTTGACGAAGCAAAAGAAAAGAAGGTCGATATACGAGTGGCACCCTTGTGGCCCGTCGATTCCAACAATTTTTTTCTTTTCCCCCTTTTTATTTTATTTTTTATTTTTATTTTTTTTGTCCGACGTATCAGACATATTCTATTACTTTTTATGCTGACGTGATGCAGTCCCATGAAGTGCGTATATGCACTCGTAGACTGTTAAGTACACATTTCAAAAATTGGTTAATCTTGCGTAATGCACCGGTGAATAAGCCAAAAAGCCGCAGACAAACAGGGCATTGTGTCAACTTTTTCTTTGTACAAGGGGAAGGAGGTGCGTGTAGTGTACGCAGCAAAAGGGCTCCTCCTTTCGAGTCCGTTCCTCGTGCGCGAGGGATCGATGACCAACAGATCGCGGCTATGCACAACAAAAGAAGCGTAAGCAGTCTGTTACAGAATAGAGACGGCAGTACATTTGGAGCGGTAATAGCAACTACCCGTTGAGTCTGACGGCTCTATGAAAGAATTCACGATGCTAAAGTCGTGAAAAAGTGTTTGGACTTCAGCAGTCGAGCCTAGATATGGCGTTATTGGTAGAGAACGAGGGCAAAGAAATATATATACTGTATATATACAGTATATATAATAATGAAATAATGAAATAAAAAAGTCAACTTTTTTTGGTTTTTTGTTTCGCTTCTTGAGCAGCGCCAACCGGTAAGTTCCAACTTGTTCTACCCCCTACTGCTGTAAAGCATCCGGGTTTGTTTGGGAAAAAAGAAAAAAAAGGAAACGACGCAAGTTGATCTTTCCGTGCAAGAGCCTCTCGCCTACATAAACGGATCGTTCTTTTCGGAATGCCATTAAAAGAGGAATGCCAACGATGGCTTCCAACCCCAACTAACATCTAGAAAAGCTTTTTCTTTTCTTTCTTTTTTTGTTTTTTGTTTTTTTATTTTTGCCAGCAGTTGTTTACTTCTGTCTGCTGCTCCTGTAGCTTCTTTTTACCTTTCCCCCTGGTTTATAAGAAGGGGATAGCCGAATTCATCGCTCACGTCTGCAAGAATATCAATACAGACCTCGATATGCCGTGTTCTACATGGAAAGAAACACGAGAATTGTGGAAATGTTTTCCTTCATGTCGACAGAGATCCGTAGATGGATAGGTAGAAGGGACGACATCACTGCACAGCGGGAGCGTGTGGAGGTGGGCCCAAGCAGGAGGTCTCTCTCTCTCTTTCTTTTTTTCTCTCTTTTCTTTTATTTTTCTTTTTTTTTCTGTTTTCTGGCACGCCGATCGTAAGACAAAGTCTTTTACAAACTTTGTTCACAAGTCTGTTTGTTCCATCTCGTTCTTTTCCCTTTTTTATTTTTTCTTATCCTCCCCTCACATTTATTTTTGTTTTTCTTTATTTCCTAACTGCGAACATGAATAATGATCGAGGCGAAACTTAGACATACGGCATTGCCATCTTGTTATTGCCTTGTGGCTCACGCCAATACCTTATACCACTTTGTTACAATACAATTTCGCACTGCTGGAGGCGATGCCTTTACCTGCATCCAGACCGATATGCCAAGCAGATTACGGGCAGAAGCGGTTACTCTCTAGCCTATCGTGGCGATCGATACGTGAGCAAACATATCATCCCCCGGCATGCCTGTCGTATAGTGCGTTGGGGTGTCAGACTTTTTGATTATATTTCCGAGATAGCGATCGATGGCACAGAGTCAAGAGAGCAGCATCGAAGATAATGTCGGAAGCACAAGGAAATGTAGCAGACAAAAGAATGTTCTGCTGTCGGCCTAATAGTCTACGAGTATTGCACTTACCTAGTGAGGCCATTTATTGCCATCCTCCATCATATGGACTCGAATCGTCGTTCGTTTCCCAACAGACGTTTTTATTTCGGTTGATGTCCTGAAAACATTTGACTTTGCAACCAATGAAAAGAAAGCGACGAAGCAGCTTATGTGAAACATGAAATATTCATCATATATCGTAAACTCGTCTTTTTTTTTATTATTACGACGTTTTTTTTTCTGCGTTTTTTTTTTGCCGCCTTCAATACATCCGAACATTCCGCTAGCAACGTAAATAGAATTGATGACGAGCGGCGTGACGAGTCAAGTTCTTACTATACCCCCCGCCCTTGGAAGACCAATGATTCTTGGGCTCTCTTCCTGTTTAGCACTCGACCGTCACAAAGTACAAAAAATCAATAGCCTTGCCATCATCTTGTTGAGTTTTTAGGACAGCTGGAGTTTTTCTGTTTTTTTTTTCTCTGACTTTTTCATGTTTCTTGTTTTGTTTCGTTTGCTTTGTTTTTGAGAAGAGCATACAACCCTTTAGCTTTTCCACATCTAATAATATTAAACGAGAGAGCGAATCAGCGATTAAAAATCGCCGTGCCCATGTGGTCAAAGTCCTGTTATCTGCCTTTGTACGATTGGGTGAACGGCATGACAGATGCCGAATCCATTTCCATTCAGCGTCGCATGCAATCGTCTCCTCCTTTCCAGGCCCTTCCCTGCCGGCCGGATTTCTCTCTTTCTCCCCTACATGCATCCCACCGATGTGTATCGATGAAAATCCGCTTTATCCTACTACTCCCTTTTTTTTTACGGCCTCTATTCTCTATTTATTTGTCCTCCTCGTTACAAAAGCCTCGAACACTGCGACACAGTACACTCGTGAATTGTTAAGAGTCTCACCTCCGATTTAGCTCCTCTCCGACTGCTGTTTTCTACAATATGTTGAGGACAGAAGAGGGGGTTGGCACTCGACATTTTCAGAAAAAGAAAAGAAAAAAAAAGAAAACTCATGTCTGTCTGAATAGGACAAAGAAAGATTGCAGGTTAGATACAACTACTGGATGAATTGTGGGTGTGTGTCTATGTAATACGATGACGCAGTTGTAGCGCTCATCGACTTCTTTCATGTCTCTTATTGAAAAATATGTCAAGTCTTTTTTTTTTTTTTTTTTTTTTTTATGTGATGGGAGGGATGTAGTTTGAGGTGAACAGCTGTTGGAAGCACCTTCTTTTTATTTTATTTCTCATGGCCAGGTTCCATATCATCAATAAGAGCCTTTACAGATAAAAGGTATAGTGCTTCTACTCTCTCTCTCTCTCCACTGCAAAGATGTCGTTTTATTTTATTTTATTTATTTATTATTATTATTTTTTTTTCCTTGAGCTCCCTTTTGCCTTTCTGGAACTCCATTGGGGAATGATGTGTATTGCCTAAACATATGAAACGTTAGAATAAGCCCAGATCGATGTGCCAGCCGAGACGCAAAGCGGATGAAAAAAGAAAAAAAAAAAAAAGAAGCTCGAAAGAAGATATACGTAAAGTGTGTATAAAATGAAAGAAGAGACCAAGGCAAGAAACGGATGGACGTCGGGAAGGAAAGAGAATGAAAGATGAAAAGAGCAAAACGAGTCAGAAAATGATTAGACACGCCCAGTCGGACGTAACGAATATTTGATGTTGCACGCACGCGGTTCGTCCGTTGAACAAAATAGCGAAATGTCACACGTCTAGACATTCATCCGACAGGCCACATCGCATCCCTTAGGAAAACCAAACAAATAGTCATCGCAAGTCGTTGTGTTTTTCTCCTTCTTTCCAAATAGGTTTTCATCATTTCATTTGACATTCTTATTATTCATTTATTTTCATTTTTTTATTTTAGATTTCATTTCATTTCATTTTTGTTTTTGTTTCCCTTGGTCTCTGCCATGCCATGAGGGGGGTTGCAATCATTTACATTACACCGCTCGATACCATACTGCGGCATAATTGGAAAACATGATGACAGGGACGGATAGGAGAGACGGGGGCATAGTTGTGTTCTCGCTCGTGTACCTGGATATTAGGTACAGGTACAACACGGTATGCTATAGCTTTCACCTAGGTACCCCCTCCGTTTTTTTGTTTTTTTCTTCTTTTCTTGTTCCAGGCGTGTGCCTGTATACCCTCGTGTCAAACCCAAAAACCAGCGACTTTTCTTGAAGGCCAAAGAATGTCCGCCCTTACTCGTCTCGTCATCACCGGTTCAGTTTGTCTTGAGGTTTTTTTCTTTTTTTTTTTTATTTCTTTCTAGGTAACTGTCTACCCGCGTTCCACCCCCCCTCCCTCTAACGGACCATCGATGGTAAACACAGCACATCGTCAAACTCGTTGGTTGGCTTGCCACATGCACCACTCCCTCTGTGCGTGACTCACACAACTTGCGAGTCACGACGCTATGTGCCCTTATCTTTCCTTTTTTCTTGGCTTATTACTCCGTTAAAAAAGAGAAAGAGAGAGAGAGAGAGAAGAATTTCAATAATCTAATCGGGACGACGTGTCAGAGGAGGTTCAATTCGCCCGTCACGAAACTATCAGCCACTGGCCGCTATTCCTTTTCGATTTGCATCCGACGTCCATCTTCGTATCAACTTCATCTTGATGAAGTTGATGGCGTGTGTGTGTGTGTCACAGGCATCACAACTGTAACGATGAGTCAAACGTTGCTTGGCTGAGCTCTTGTGTATCACGCTATATTACCTTAGTTGATCTCTGCTTAGTAATGCGGATTGGGGTCGACGAGACTGTTGTCCATCCCAAACAAGGAGAGGGCTCAGCTGTTTAATCCGCTGGCTGCGCGATACCAAACGCCCAGAGTATTCCACTCTTGAGGAATAAACACAACAAAAATATGGTCTCCATCCCCCCCCGTCCCTTCTCCCCGCCCTTCCCCAGGAGAAAAAAGAAAGAAAAAAAAAGGATATTTTTCAGTGATATTGGTACCATTATTCAGACTCGACTTGGATAGTCTGGATAGTATACAGAGCTATTACTGCAAGAGCCTAACCACAGCGCTGCGAACAGCGCGGCGATGTTGCTTTTTCTAGATTATAGCACAATTGCTGTTGTTGCTAGCACTACTCGCGATGGAGATTTTCGTTGCTACCAAAAGCTCTAAAAGGATTAAATGCGCAGTAGGGCGAGCGCAAGTGCATCCTGTGAGTGAATGTGAATGATCCTTCCTTATGCCAGACTCCAATCGCCTTTCCTCTGCTCTATACTTTCTGCCTATAGCTCCTCCGTATGACTTTATTGATCGTTTGGGACGATGGCCCGGAGATCGCTAGCCTTTCGATTGCAACCAAGGCAATTGAGCTGTAGCAAAAATCTCATCGACCTCGTACAACCCTTTGACAAATAAATACAACTGCTGCACGAACGCACTGTGCATCTTCAAAAGCCGATTCCAAAGCGAGCGCATCCATTTTTACAGGTATCCGAAAATAGCAATAATTTGAGCCATTCGACAAGCGAGCGGTGAAAATTGAGCCACTGGAATGTCGGCATTCAGATCTATACAAAATAAAAAACCCAGAAACTAGAATTTCCCGATGATAGAGAGATTTTCCCCTCTTCTCAGGAAATGAAATCTCCTCCCATCTCTTTATCGAATTTCAATCGACTTTGAATTCGTCCATATGCCTAGCTTCAAGTCTTAATCATTATTATTTTTTTTATATTTATTTATTTTTTTGGAGGGGGAACGGGTATTCGTCATCTCGATTCGTAGTTAATGTATACAGAGAAAATGGTCGGACTTTTTTTTTATTATTATTACTATTATTATTATTTTTTGGTTCCTTTTAGGTTTCAGAGTTTTTAAAAAAGATGGGGGACGAGTGCTTAAAAGGGAAGTGTCTTTCAGTGTCGAAATTCGTTATACGGTAATCAGGCACTCAACGACACGGCAAAGCCAAGAGGGACCAAACGTGCTTAATGGATGGTTTCGGTCCTATCAAGTCGTCTGGTTGTATATCCAGCTCTGAGACAGGGAGGAAAAAACGGGGGAGGTGAGGGGGGATGCGAGGCGCAATACGGTTTGACGGAAGGGGGAGAATGGATTTCAATCAAGCTAGGAATTCATTCTATCATGTCCGGGACGCTTTTCATCTCAAAACTTATTTTATTTTATTTTATTTTTTCCCCTTCATCTCTTTTCTCTCATCCTCAATATCCCACGTCCCCACATTTCTTTTGTAGCAGTCGTAAGCTGCATCCTACGCGCAGACACACTCTAATACGTACATCTACTCGTTTTACCTGTGCATTAAAACGCCTTTGAAGTTTTGCTCCCGCATTTTTTCCCCCTCCGTCTTCTGCTACTACTAAGAAGACGACGAGCTTCATTTACCATGCTGAAACCGAAAAGAAACTGATTGGGCTTTCCAAGTCATCGAGTTAATTAAAGTCCATGTTTCTTCTATGATGGCCGGACCGGCCATTGTCAAAATGAACGCATTAACTGAATTGATTGAAAATGTTGCTTTTAAATTCGGTGTGTGCAGCATCAATTTTCGAGACGACGAATCTAAACCATTTTTGAACTCTTAATCAACCGATAGGTTAGTGGAAGGAGGAAAAAGAAAACCAACGCGATCGCCAACTAAGCATGCGCCACTGAATGTCGGCGTTAGCGTCACCGTCACCGTCACCGTCGAGAATGGCCTGTTCAAAATCGCGCTTCTGTTGGCCGTGCTGCCGCTATTGTGCGCCACACGAGGGGAATGGCCGAACGATCATCAACATGCTTCTCGAATGCGATTGCACTCGACGAACAAAGGCACCAACAATCTCGGCTGGAATGGCGTTGGTGTTGGCGTCGGGCCGTTGGCGGATGGTTCTGTCGACAGTGACACACGACCAATTAGAAGCCGGCAACGGAGACAAACCGGCACAGTCGGCGGCGGCAGTAATGGCGAGAGACGATCCACGCAGCGAGTCACTTCGCCACCGCTGCTGCTACAGGGTTTGTCGTTGCTCGACCTTCCCGTCTTCTCGCGCGGTGACAGACCGAGCTCCATGGACAAAACGTTGGGCGCCATCTTCAGTAAAGTGGCCTTCTCGGCCACCAACCAATCGGGTGCGACCGCATCGGTGGCCGTGGCGTCATCCAACAAGAACATCGATCACACTGATAAGGTCGACGAACGCCATGTTGCGCCAGACAGCCGCCACACATCGTCGAACGGTAGCCATTCGTCAACGAGCCCAACGACAACGGAGGCGTCCACGTCGGCCAGCGAAACCAAGAGTGCTCTGCCTAGTAGTAGCAGCACGTCGATGCCCGGTCCGACCGAAGCCCGTCTTCGAATTCGACACGCGCGTCTTTGATTTCATCCCTTACGATCGGACGCCGCCTCCGTCGGATGCCAACCGCCAATACAACCCGAACGTGCCCGGATTGAGGGGCCCGTCGCGGATCAACACGGCCCGCAATCCCGGCAACAACCAGCCCTTCAATCTCCGACCTACCATTCCGCCGCTGGTGGATCTCAGCGGAGCTGGCCACGCTGGCAATCGTTTCGTGACCAGTACCAGACACCACACAACCACCACCGTCATGCCGAGTACCACCGTTGAAACGGTTCGAGAAGAAGAAGAAGAAGAAGACGGAGAAGAAGAAGACGGCGACGACGATGGCATGTTAGACACAACGACGACGACGACGACGACGACGACGACGACAACGACCACCACCGTAGCGCCCCCATCGACAGTGCCCGTTCCTACAACAAACAGGACGGCGTCAGGACCCAGCGAAACATCGACGCCAGCGAGCCGAGGCCATCCGTCGACTTCCAGCACGAGAGACGTGACGAGTCGCGTAGAAAGTGAGGACGAAAGTGGCGCTAATCGCGATGCAGCCTGGAGCATTCAGGTGTACGGCGCGTCGTCGTTGTTCGCTTTGTTGGGCATGTTCGCCCTGTCGAATTTGTTTGCGACTGCGATCTTCGACGAGACGCTTACTGAACACCAGTCATTGCTTGTCGATTCAGCTGTTGGTTCTCTTCCCTGGCCATCACACGGTCCATCCACTTGCTGTACGACGCGTACAATCACAAGAGATTGTTGCCACCTGCATTAGCCTTTAGCATCTTTAACGTGGCCTTCCCATGCCTCAGTTCCGCCCTGGCTGTCCTTCTTCTCGGAATCTTCAAAGCCACTAAACTGCAGGTAAATATAAACGTGTACCTTGGCGCATGCAAACACGCAAACAAATTATAGACTATAGACGGATAGAGGGATAGAGGGATAGAGGGATAGGCAAATAGACAACGGGGCAGCGACACAGAATAAGAAAACGCTTATTTTCCCTTTGAATCCACTTGTCGCTTTCTTAATAGTCTCTCTCTCCGTTAAAGCTTTCTAAAAAGGCCGTTTTACCTCTTTTTCTTTTTCTTCGTCTTTTCGTTTTTTGTTTGTTGTTGTTGTTGTTCTTTTCTCTTTTGCCATCGTCGGCTACACTCTCCGAAACGGTGACGGCTGACTGACAAGCATTCAACAGCATTTTTCCCATGTCACGCTTCACTTAATGCGTGCCCTATCGGTATTTGAGTTCCTCCATCTGCGATGGGACGTGAGTGGTGGTCGCGACCGCTATCGCCTTAGCCAGAGGCGCAACCGGAGAAACCTCTTCTCTTCTTCTTCTTTCTTCTTCTTCTTCTTCTTCTTCTTCTTCTTCTTCTTCTTCTTCTTCTTCTTCTACTACTTTCTTGGCAGTTCCTTCGACCCTCTTTTACTACTACTATTTCTTTTCTAGTCTTCTTCTTTACTATAGTGCCTCTTCGTCGTTGGTTATCACTTCTTTAATTTTGAGTTTTTTTCTTTCTTTCTTGCAAGCTCTTCTTCGCCATTCTTTCCGTGGAAAACACGATCATCGTTTCTTTTTTCTGGAAGAGAGAAAAAGTGAAGAGTCATTTTTCGACGACGAAAACGCCAAGATGGCCCGTGATAATAATGGGCGCCTCTCCCTTTCTTTCTTTCTTTTTTTTTTTCTTTGATTTTCTTTGATTTTCTTTTCATTCTTTTCATTCTTTCGTATTTCCATCTGTGTGCCAGCAGTCCCAACGACCAGCGAGCATCAACCCATTTCTTTTATTTCAATTTGTTTCTAAGTGGTTTTGGAGGAGTAGAGAATAGAGTGGGGGAGGCGGGAAAGAGAAGTGAGTGGAGGCACAAAAGATGGCGACCAGGTAATTTCTGAATTCAGGACAGGAGAGTAACATTTTAGTGGGGTTCTGGACCTAAAGGGGGCCTTTCGTCTCTCTTTGCCAAGATTCTTCTGCCTCAACGCCGCAGCAACATCCCAACCGTATCTGGGAGCATCCATTAGCTCAGCATAAAAGCGAGAGAATGTTTGGGCTGCGTTCGTCATACTGACGTGGCAGCATCCAACTAGAATTCACTGAAATCCGGAACTTGCCGTTGTTTCCGCTTTTTCTTCTTTTTAGTGATCACCATTGACGTTAAAAGGGAAGAGAGAGAGTACGGACGAAACAACCGTGCTCGAAAATTGAAACCAATTGAATACCTAGCGTTCGATGACACCGAGCGAACACTCCATTTTACGCTCGGCTGATCGTTTAGCTAGGAAGGCCAGAGCCCAAAATGATTACCAGACGGCCTCCATGTGCCGACGTGAGATTAAACTAAATGCCGGGATGAACTGACAATGGGAGAGGGTTTATTACTGTGGAGTGACGACTGCCCATATACAAAAACCTTCAAGGCAATTAATTCAACTGGTTGTTTAACATAGTGTAGAGGTAATGGGACGATTTCACTTGTGGCAACTTCAAGCCAAGAAAGGCTTGTTAACAGTTCCATTTTCTTGTCCATTTGCTTATTTGCTATATTTTCAATATTTGCCTATTTGCTCTTATTGGGACTCATTCGGGCCATGAATATTGGATAGCGACTTGTTGTTGTGTGCATAATTATTTATAATACTTCACGACTCAGAGACCGTATATTTCTTTGGCTTCAGTTTTTCCATGGTTTTCATCCTTAGATGAATTGTTGTTTCTTGTCTTTTTCGTTTTCTTTTTCTTTAGGTGATGCCAAGTGCCAGCGAGAAACTGGTTTTGGCAGCCTTCGGTGGCCTTTCATGGTTCCCTGAGTCCAGCATCGACATCGTCGTTGGTCCTGTGGGCGGTCTCTTCTCGTTGCACTCCAGGTCAGGCCTATTTCAGCGGTAATGTGTCGCCGGCATTGTCGTTTCGGCTATCTGGCAGCCTTTGCCCGCCACCCGGGCTGCCGTCAGCTTGCAGACGGAGACCCGGTGCGTGCAGCCACCTGACTGCCCTCCACGTCCACGGCGCTTTGCCCAGATACTTACTTCATCCAACGCTGTTATGAGCTGTCCGCGTCACTCCTGGCCGCCGCCATTTTAGCCCTGCTCGTGGCCGCTTTCCAGCTTTACGGCATGCTCCTGGCGTCTACGGTTTGCCATGGCGACAGCAGCCAAACACGTCGGCTGGCAGTGCCGGCCACGGCATCGGTCTCGGCAATGGCGCAGTTCCAGTCGTCTTAACAGCCGAGTTCTCGGCTCGCTACCAGGGCCTGCAACGCGAGCGTAACCTGAACGCCGATGCGCTGCGCGAGGTGCTAGGTCTTCTTTCGTCCTTGTCCGGCATGGAACAAGCGGCTGAACAGAAGAGACTAGGATCGTCAGCCAGTGGCAACAGAAAACTTTTGGCCATGGTGGACGTATCAGCTGATTGCCTGTCTCCTCGAGTTCATCATGGCTACTCTCACGCCTACGTTGCCGTCCAACCGTTGCGCTACAAT